>NC_134363.1:190291942-190456942 GCF_048569485.1 Anomaloglossus baeobatrachus | reverse complement strand
TCCTCTCTAGGTGATGATACATGCCGGACTCCTCTGTAGGGGATGATGCATGCTGGACTCCTCTGTAGGGGATGATGCATGCTGGACTCCTCTGTAGGGGATGATACATGCTGGACTCCTCTGTAGGGGATGATACATGCCGGACTCCTCTCTAGGTGATGATACATGCCGGACTCCTCTGTAGGGGATGATGCATGCTGGACTCCTCTGTAGGGGATGATACATGCTGGACTCCTCTGTAGGGGATGATGCATGCTGGACTCCTCTGTAAGTGATGATACATGCTGGACTCCTCTGTAGGGGATGATACATGCTGGACTCCTCTGTAGGTGATGATACATGTCGGTCTCATCTCTAGGTGATGATACATGCTGGACTCCTCTGTAGGTGATGATACATGCTGGACTCCTCTGTAGGGGATGATACATGCTGGACTCCTCTGTAGGGGATGATGCATGCTGGACTCCTCTGTAGGTGATGATGCATGCCGGTCTCATCTCTAGGTGATGATACATGCTGGACTCCTCTGTAGGGGATGATCCATGCTGGACTCCTCTGTAGGTGATGATGCATGCCGGTCTCATCTCTAGGTGATGATACATGCTGGACTCCTCTGTAGGGGATGATACATGCTGGACTCCTCTGTAGGGGATGATACATGCTGGACTCCTCTGTAGGGGATGATACATGCTGGACTCCTCTGTAGGGGATGATGCATGCTGGACTCCTCTGTAGGTGATGATACATGCTGGACTCCTCTGTAGGGGATGATGCATGCTGGACTCCTCTGTAGGTGATGATACATGCTGGACTCCTCTGTAGGGGATGATGCATGCTGGACTCCTCTGTAGGTGATGATGCATGCCGGTCTCATCTCTAGGTGATGATACATGCTGGACTCCTCTGTAGGGGATGATGCATGCTGGACTCCTCTGTAGGGGATGATACATGCTGGACTCCTCTGTAGGTGATGATGCATGCCGGTCTCATCTCTAGGTGATGATACATGCTGGACTCCTCTGTAGGGGATGATACATGCTGGACTCCTCTGTAGGGGATGATACATGCTGGACTCCTCTGTAGGGGATGATACATGCCGGTCTCATCTCTAGGGGATGATACATGCTGGACATGCTGGACTCCTCTGTAGGGGATGATGCATGCTGGACTCCTCTGTAGGTGATGATGCATGTCGGTCTCATCTCTAGGTGATGATACATGCTGGACTCCTCTGTAGGTGATGATACATGCTGGACTCCTCTGTAGGGGATGATACATGCTGGACTCCTCTGTAGGGGATGATACATGCTGGACTCCTCTGTAGGGGATGATACATGCCGGACTCATCTCTAGGGGATGATACATGCTGGACTCCTCTGTAGGGGATGATACATGCTGGACTCCTCTGTAGGGGATGATACATGCTGGACTCCTCTGTAGGGGATGATACATGCTGGACTCCTCTGTAGGTGATGATACATGCTGGACTCCTCTGTAGGGGATGATACATGCTGGACTCCTCTGTAGGGGATGATACATGCTGGACTCCTCTGTAGGTGATGATACATGCTGGACTCCTCTGTAGGGGATGATACATGCTGGACTCCTCTGTAGGGGATGATACGTGCTGGACTCCTCTGTAGGGGATGATACGTGCTGGACTCATCTGTAGGGGATGATACATGCTGGACTCATCTGTAGGTGATGATACATGCTGGACTCCTCTGTAGGGGATGATACATGCTGGACTCCTCTGTAGGTGATGATACATGCTGGACTCCTCTGTAGGGGATGATACATGCTGGACTCCTCTGTAGGTGATGATACATGCTGGACTCCTCTGTAGGGGATGATACATGCCGGTCTCATCTCTAGGGGATGATACATGCTGGACTCCTCTGTAGGTGATGATACATGCTGGACTCCTCTGTAGGGGATGATACATGCTGGACTCCTCTGTAGGGGATGATACGTGCTGGACTCCTCTGTAGGGGATGATACGTGCTGGACTCATCTGTAGGGGATGATACATGCTGGACTCATCTGTAGGTGATGATACATGCTGGACTCCTCTGTAGGGGATGATACATGCTGGACTCCTCTGTAGGTGATGATACATGCTGGACTCCTCTGTAGGGGATGATACATGCTGGACTCCTCTGTAGGTGATGATACATGCTGGACTCCTCTGTAGGGGATGATACATGCCGGTCTCATCTCTAGGGGATGATACATGCTGGACTCCTCTGTAGGTGATGATACATGCTGGACTCCTCTGTAGGGGATGATACATGCTGGACTCCTCTGTAGGGGATGATACATGCTGGACTCCTCTCTAGGTGATGATACATGCTGGACTCCTCTGTAGGTGATACATGCCGGTCTCATCTCTAGGGGATGATACATGCTGGACTCCTCTGTAGGTGATGATACATGCCGGTCTCATCTCTAGGTGATGATACATGCCGGTCTCATCTCTAGGGGATGATACATGCTGGACTCCTCTGTAGGGGATGATACATGCTGGACTCCTCTGTAGGGGATGATACATGCCGGACTCTTCTGTAGGGGATGATACATGCTGGACTCCTCTGTAGGGGATGATACATGCTGGACTCTTCTGTAGGGGATGATACATGCTGGACTCCTCTGTAGGGGATGATACATGCCGGACTCCTCTGTAGGGGATGATACATGCTGGACTCCTCTGTAGGGGATGATACATGCTGGACTCCTCTGTAGGGGATGATACATGCCGGTCTCATCTCTAGGGGATGATACATGCTGGACTCCTCTGTAGGTGATGATACATGCCGGTCTCATCTCTAGGGGATGATACATGCTGGACTCCTCTGTAGGGGATGATACATGCTGGACTCCTCTGTAGGGGATGATACATGCCGGTCTCATCTCTAGGGGATGATACATGCTGGACTCCTCTGTAGGTGATGATACATGCCGGTCTCATCTCTAGGGGATGATACATGCTGGACTCCTCTGTAGGGGATGATACATGCTGGACTCCTCTGTAGGGGATGATACATGCTGGACTCCTCTGTAGGTGATGATACATGCTGGACTCCTCTGTAGGGGATGATACATGCCGGACTCCTCTGTAGGGGATGATACATGCTGGACTCCTCTGTAGGGGATGATACATGCTGGACTCCTCTGTAGGGGATGATACATGCCGGTCTCATCTCTAGGGGATGATACATGCTGGACTCCTCTGTAGGTGATGATACATGCCGGTCTCATCTCTAGGGGATGATACATGCTGGACTCCTCTGTAGGTGATGATACATGCTGGACTCCTCTGTAGGTGATGATACATGCTGGACTCCTCTGTAGGTGATGATACATGCTGGACTCCTCTGTAGGTGATGATGCATGCTGGACTCCTCTGTAGGTGATGATACATGCCGGTCTCATCTCTAGGTGATGATACATGCCAGTCTCATCTCTAGGGGATGCTACATCTGTTGACCATTGCTTCCTCCGGGTTAATCAATAATTGTGTGATTGTAGGAGCGGCGTCTCACATCACACAGGGGTCTCGCTGCCTCTTCATCCAGGAGACGCCTCAATCAGAGGTGGAGGCGAGAGGCCGGAGTTAAACACTCGAGGCGGACGACGCACAAACCTCGCACCTCAATAATCTCAAGCAAGAAACAATCAATTCTGCAGTAATCCTTCCAGAGCAAACCTGTGATTAAGCCGCGCTGCGCAGTGTCGTGCATCTGAGGGTCACCGAGCGAATAGCCGCGATCACTAATAGCCACCTTTCATGAATTTAGGAGAGTAATACGTCTGTTCTGAGCGATTGTAGATGATGCGGTTTATGCAAAAAAAGGCCTTACTGTTTTCGTTCATTTTTAATTTATTAGATTAGAGATTTGAATGCAGCATCCAGGGTCGCCCGGGGCATCATCCCGAGGGTCGCCCGGGGCATCATCCCGAGGGTCATCCAGCGCATCATCCAGGGCGTCGTCCCGAGGGTCGTCCAGGGCATCGTCCCGAGGGTCGTCCTGAGGGTCGTCCTGAGGGTCGTCCAGGGCATCGTCCCGAGGGTCGTCCTGAGGGTCATCCCGAGGGTCGTCCAGGGCGTCGTCCCGAGGGTCGTCCAGGGCGTCGTCCCGAGGGTCGTCCAGGGCGCCGTCCCGAGGGTCGTCCAGGGCCTCGTCCCGAGGGTCTTCCAGGGCGCCGTCCCGAGGGTCGTCCAGGGCGCCGTCCCGAGGGTCGTCCAGGGCGCCGTCCCGAGGGTCGTCCAGGGCCTCGTCCCGAGGGTCTTCCAGGGCGCCGTCCCGAGGGTCTTCCAGGGCGCCGTCCCGAGGGTCTTCCAGGGCGCCGTCCCGAGGGTCGTCCAGGGCGCCGTCCCGAGGGTCGTCCAGGGCGCCGTCCCGAGGGTCGTCCAGGGCGCCGTCCCGAGGGTCGTCCAGGGCGCCGTCCCGAGGGTCGTCCAGGGCGCCGTCCCGAGGGTCGTCCAGGGCCTCGTCCCGAGGGTCGTCCAGGGCGCCGTCCCGAGGGTCGTCCAGGGCGCCGTCCCGAGGGTCGTCCAGGGCGCCGTCCCGAGGGTCGTCCAGGGCGCCGTCCCGAGGGTCGTCCAGGGCGCCGTCCCGAGGGTCTTCCAGGGCGCCGTCCCGAGGGTCGTCCAGGGCGCCGTCCCGAGGGTCGTCCCGAGGGTCGTCCAGGGCGCCGTCCCGAGGGTCGTCCAGGGCGCCGTCCTGAGGGTCGTCCAGGGGGTTGTCTAGGGCGTCGTCCCGAGCTGCGCCTTTATATGCAGGTGGAATATGTGCACATCTGCCGAGGCACAGGGATGGAGAAGAAATGGTGACATTAGGCTCCTCTCTGCCCCACAGGAGGACCACCGGGGGATGACCTGAGCTGTCCACCCTTCACAAATTCCAGGACAGTTTGGAAAAATTGGACACTTTTTTGCCGTCCATTAAAAAAAGGAAGGCGTCTGATATTTTTTTGGGGGGAAATCTGAGGCAACGTGTACAGATTATTGTGACCTCTCCCTATCTTGCTGCGGCTGATGTCTCCTCTCTGGATTTTGGGCTGTAGACTGCGATCACTTATATCAGATTGATTCATTGCGGTTTTCCAATGTGTCTGTAAATAATATTCTGTCCAGGTTTTTGGTGTTTTTTTTTTTACAAGCCGTCCAGAAACAATATAAAGTAAAGTTATAAGGGGATAATAATAAGTGCACATTATGGGAACATGCGCTCCAGCGGTGCCCGGATCGTGCGCAGCGAGAAGACATCGGGGTGTCCAGACCGGTGCCTCGTATCTATCTGACCGGAACAGGATGAGCCTAAATTACTGAGGGGCGCCGGACAAGCCCCCTATGAGGTGCTGTCACGCTCCCGCCAGCCCCGTGCTGGGAGCGCCTCCTTTCTCAGGTGGACATTGCAGTATTCGCACCGTAGGGAAAAGCTGCAAACTCTGGCCTTGTGGTGGGTTTCGGGGCCTGTGGTGTCTCTCGTGACGCCCGCCTTGTGGTGTTGGAGCAGAGGAGGCCGCAGATCTTTTGGCCTCATTATATAGAATATTTGCTTGTGTGATATTAGAGACGTCATCGTGTTTTGTGATAACGCTCGGTATCTCCTCTCTCCTCAGGTCAATCCTCTTCCTTCACACAACAGCCGCAGGACCAGGTGGTGGTGGCTGGCCGGCCGGTGAGCTTACCGTGTGCCATCCCCGGGTACCACGGCGTCGTGCTCTGGGTCAAAGACGGCCTGGCGCTAGGAGTCGGGAGAGACCTGTCTGGTAGGTGACCTCCATCACTTACAATGTCATTTCCATGGAATGACGCACAGTGGAGATTATTCACATTATTATACTCTAAAAGATAAAAATGTATCAGTCTGAATTATACACCCCCAATCTGTGGTGTTCAGGAGACCCCTGTAATCAGCTCAGCCCTAACCCGGGGTCTTGTCCCTGAGATCCCCCCTAATAGTGTTATTGTGAGGTGCCCAGGACTCCGCAGAGTAGATGGGGTCTTATCTAGCCCTGGAATTGGGTTACATCTGTTAGAAGGCTGGTTGGGGGGTCCGGAGTGGTGGTTTCAGGGACATGTTGGTGTAGCTTCTTATTCATTGTCTAATGCTCCATCACCCTTGTGTCTGGTTCAGGCTACCCCCGATACTCTGTAGAGGGCGACCACTCGTCTGGAGAACATCACCTTAAGATTCAGCGGGCAGAGCTCCAGGACGACGCCTTGTATGAATGTCAGGCGATACAAGCCGCCATCCGATCCCGGCCGGCCCGGCTCACCGTCCTGGGTAAGTGACTTCCTTCTTACTTTTATACAGTTCATGTAAGGCATATTAATGTGGCTGAGGTTGGCGGAGCTGGAGGTGCCCCCGCTACCTGTGATAGCAGATTACACTGATTTTCTACAGGGGTGTAACTACAGGTTGTACAGGGGCTGCAATCACACCCGGGCTCTGAAGCCTCAGGGGCCCAGAAAGCACCTTTGGCTTATAAGAAAAGACCAGTGCTATTGAAGCTTTTGCCTCGGGGCCCCGTTGGAGCTTTTGCCTCGGGGCCCCGTTGGAGCTTTTGCCTCGGGGCCCCGTTGGAGCTTTTGCCTCGGGGCCCCGTTGGAGCTTTTGCCTCGGGGCCCCGTTGGAGCTTTTGCCTCGGGGCCCCGTTGGAGCTTTTGCCTCGGGGCCCCGTTGGAGCTTTTGCCTTGGGGCTCGTTGGAGCTTTTGCCTCGGGGCCCCGTTGGAGCTTTTGCCTCGGGGCCCCGTTGGAGCTTTTGCCTCGGGGCCCCGTTGGAGCTTTTGCCTCGGGGCCCCGTTGGAGCTTTTGCCTCGGGGCCCCGTTGGAGCTTTTGCCTCGGGGCCCCGTTGGAGCTTTTGCCTCGGGGCCTCGTTGGCGCTTTTGCCATCGGGACCTTGTTGGCGCTTTTGCCATCGGGGCCTCGTTGGCGCTTTTGCATCGGGGGCTCGTTGGAGCTTTTGCCATTGGGGGCTCGTTGGAGCTTTTGCCATTGGGGGCTCGTTGGAGCTTTTGCCATCGGGGGCTCGTTGGAGCTTTTGCCATCGGGGGCTCGTTGGAGCTTTTGCCATCGGGGGCTCGTTGGAGCTTTTGCCATCGGGGGCTCGTTGGAGCTTTTGCCATCGGGGGCTCGTTGGAGCTTTTGCCATCGGGGGCTCGTTGGAGCTTTTGCCATCGGGGGCTCGTTGGAGCTTTTGCCATCGGGGGCTCGTTGGAGCTTTTGCCATCGGGGGCTCGTTGGAGCTTTTGCCATCGGGGGCTCGTTGGAGCTTTTGCCATCGGGGGCTCGTTGGAGCTTTTGCCTTGGGGCTCGTTGGAGCTTTTGCCTTGGGGCTCGTTGGAGCTTTTGCCTTGGGCCTCGTTGGAGCTTTTTCCTTTGGGCCTCGTTGGAGCTTTTTTATTGGGACCCCCGTTGGAGCTTTTGCCTTGGGGCCCCGTTGGAGCTTTTGCCTTGGGGCCCCGTTGGAGCTTTTTTATTGGGGCCCCGTTGGAGCTTTTTTATTGGGGCCCCGTTGGAGCTTTTGCCTTGGGGCCTCGTTGGAGCTTTTGCATCGGGGCCTCGTTGGAGCTTTGGCATCGGGGCTCATGAGCTTCCAGTTACGCCGCTGATTGCACAGTGCACATGGCGTAGTCCGGTCCCCGGGGGATATAGTGCCAGATTCGTTCTGCGCCCCTAGTGATACGGCCTCAGCTATTCCAGAATAGGACGCCATTTGGGGGCTGTGAGCGGCGGATATGAGAGCGTATAAATGGCCCTAATCTGCAGGATATTCACCGGCCACTTACAGGACGCGGAGTGGATCCCCGCGATGAGAGGGAATATTTATCTCTGTGGAGAGGATGCAGATTCGTCACATCGCCGGTGACTAGAACCGTCGCACCTCATTATGTAAATTGTGACTTTAAAGACTGCGCCGCGTTAAGCCTAAAAAACAACCGTGATGAGTTGATAAGAGCTGGAAAGGAATTGATTGAGGCGCGATGATTGGGTGATTTCCGAGGCAGCGCAGCTCATTAGAGGTTTCAATACGCCGTGATGTTAATTAAACAGTTTGGAGAAAGTCAAACATGACGGATTCCAGGAGAAATGCGAGGTAAACATTTTTGGCTGAATCGCTGGGGTTTTAAGAGAGTCTGCAGATCAAAGCGAGAGAGGTGGGGGGAGGGGGAGCCGCCGAGCGGAGGAGACCCTGTATCCGCCAGCATCGTCAGAATGTGTGCAGCCCACCATGGGAGGCTCACCGGGGGTCCTGCTCATCATGCCCACCTCTAATGAGTGCTCCGCGTCTATTGGAGCCTCACACACAATAGAGGTGACATTAGACGTCCCTCCCGGGAGGAGCGGACCATGACCAGGGAAATCTCCAGCCTGGAACCATCAGGAGGATGGAGAAACTGATAACCGATCAATAAAGGGAGAGAAGACGGAGGGAGGGACAGGAGGATGGAGAAACTGATAACCGATCAATAAAGGGAGAGAAGACGGAGGGAGGGACAGGAGGATGGAGAAACTGATAACCGATCAATAAAGGGAGAGAAGACGGAGGGAGGGACAGGAGGATGGAGAAACTGATAACCGATCAATAAAGGGAGAGAAGACGGAGGGAGGGACAGGAGGATGGACAAACTGATAACCGATCAATAAAGGGAGAGAAGACGAAGGGAGGGACAGGAGGATGGAGAAACTGATAACCGATCAATAAAGGGAGAGAAGATGGAGGGAGGGACAGGAGGATGGAGAAACTGATAACCGATCAATAAAGGGAGAGAAGACGGAGGGAGGGACAGGAGGATGGAGAAACTGATAACCGATCAATAAAGCTAGAGGATATGGAGGGAGGGACAGGAGGATGGAGAAACTGATAACCGATCAATAAAGCTAGAGGATATGGAGGGAGGGACAGGAGGATGGAGAAACTGATAACCGATCAATAAAGGGAGAGAAGACGGAGGGAGGGACAGGAGGATGGAGAAACTGATAACCCACCGATAAAGGGAGAGAAGACGGAGGGAGGGACAGGAGGATGGGGAACTGATAACCGATCAATAAAGGGAGAGAAGACGGAGGGAGGGACAGGAGGATGGAGAAACTGATAACCCACCGATAAAGGGAGAGAAGACGGAGGGAGGGACAGGAGGATGGGGAAACTGATAACCCACCGATAAAGGGAGAGAAGACGGAGAGAGGGACAGGAGGATGGGGAACTGATAACCGATCAATAAAGGGAGAGAAGACGGAGGGAGGGACAGGAGGATGGACAAACTGATAACCGATCAATAAAGGGAGAGAAGACGGAGGGAGGGACAGGAGGATGGACAAACTGATAACCGATCAATAAAGCTAGAGGATATGGAGGGAGGGACAGGAGGATGGAGAAACTGATAACCGATCAATAAAGCTAGAGGATATGGAGGGAGGGACAGGAGGATGGAGAAACTGATAACCGATCAATAAAGCTAGAGGATATGGAGGGAGGGACAGGAGGATGGAGAAACTGATAACCGATCAATAAAGGGAGAGAAGACGGAGGGATGGACAGGAGGATGGAGAAACTGATAACCCACCGATAAAGGGAGAGAAGACGGAGGGAGGGACAGGAGGATGGAGAAACTGATAACCCACCGATAAAGGGAGAGAAGATGGAGGGAGGGACAGGAGGATGGGGAACTGATAACCGATCAATAAAGGGAGAGAAGACGGAGGGAGGGACAGGAGGATGGACAAACTGATAACCGATCAATAAAGGGAGAGAAGACGGAGGGAGGGACAGGAGGATGGAGAAACTGATAACCGATCAATAAAGCTAGAGGATATGGAGGGAGGGACAGGAGGATGGAGAAACTGATAACCGATCAATAAAGGGAGAGAAGATGGAGGGAGGGACAGGAGGATGGAGAAACTGATAACCGATCAATAAAGGGAGAGAAGATGGAGGGAGGGACAGGAGGATGGGGAAACTGATAACCGATCAATAAAGCTAGAGGATATGGAGGGAGAGACAGGAGGATGGGGAAACTGATAACCGATCAATAAAGGGAGAGAAGATAGAGGGAGGGACAGGAGGATGGAGAAACTGATAACCCACCGATAAAGGGAGAGAAGATGGAGGGAGGGACAGGAGGATGGAGAAACTGATAACCCACCGATAAAGGGAGAGAAGATGGAGGGAGGGACAGGAGGATGGAGAAACTGATAACCGATCAATAAAGGGAGAGAAGATGGAGGGAGGGACAGGAGGATGGAGAAACTGATAACCACCGATAAAGGGAGAGAAGACGGAGGGAGGGACAGGAGGATGGGGAAACTGATAACCCACCGATAAAGGGAGAGAAGATGGAGGGAGGGACAGGAGGATGGAGAAACTGATAACCCACCGATAAAGGGAGAGAAGATGGAGGGAGGGACAGGAGGATGGAGAAACTGATAACCCACCGATAAAGGGTGAGAAGATGGAGGGAGGGACAGGAGGATGGAGAAACTGATAACCGATCAATAAAGGGAGAGAAGACGGAGGGATGGACAGGAGGATGGAGAAACTGATAACCACCGATAAAGGGAGAGAAGATGGAGGGAGGGACAGGAGGATGGAGAAACTGATAACCACCGATAAAGGGAGAGAAGATGGAGGGAGGGACAGGAGGATGGGGAAACTGATAACCCACCGATAAAGGGAGAGAAGATAGAGGGAGGGACAGGAGGATGGAGAAACTGATAACCACCGATAAAGGGATAGAAGATGGAGGGAGGGACAGGAGGATGGAGAAACTGATAACCCACCGATAAAGGGAGAGAAGAATGTAAGATGGAGGGAGGGACAGGAGGATGGGGAAACTGATAACCCACCGATAAAGGGAGAGAAGACGGAGGGAGGGACAGGAGGATGGAGAAACTGATAACCCACCGATAAAGGGAGAGAAGACGGAGGGAGGGACAGGAGGATGGAGAAACTGATAACCCACCGATAAAGGGAGAGAAGACGGAGGGAGAGACAGGAGGATGGAGAAACTGATAACCGATCAATAAAGGGAGAGAAGACGGAGGGATGGACAGGAGGATGGAGAAACTGATAACCCACCGATAAAGGGAGAGAAGACGGAGGGAGGGACAGGAGGATGGAGAAACTGATAACCCACCGATAAAGGGAGAGAAGAATGTAAGATGGAGGGACGGATGGAACGATGATGGATACGAGATAACCAAAGAGATGGATGTGAAGTGCAGCTATGAGGCAGATAATTGGGGTATTTAACGCCGCCCAGAGACCTCTCTATAGAGCTGCCGGTGACCGTTTTCTCGTGAGGCGGTGCGGGGTGGTGTCCTCTACATTACGGCTCGTCGCAGTGCCCATCGGTGCTGGAGTTCGGGTGATTTCCTGGTTTATGTATCAATCCGGGGTCCATATCTGACATTGCGGGGTCTTCTGTTCATCTCCGCTGGTCTCTGTTCTCCTTCCAGTCCCGGCTGTTCTCTTACCTGCGTGCGGCCGCCATGTGCCATTCTCTGCCCCCGCCATGTACCCGGTGCCGCGGTCCATCCCAGAAAGGGTTACTGCGGGAGGTCAGGTGCGCCATAGCATCTGTAAATTGCTGGCTGACCTCTGGAATGGGAGCAGCGGTGGGAAAGCTTTGTACTCGCAGACAGTAAATCAATGCTACTTGTACAGAGACGACTACAATGGCTTGACAAGGGCAAGGCCGGGGTAAGTGCGAGCTCCGTGCTGAGTGCGCGAGGCTTCTCCGGCCTCAGGAATAATCACTCGCGCTCTTGTACCTGGAGGCACCTGGGACCGGCGGCTTCATGAGCTGAAGATTACACTGACAATGATCAATCAATGGAGGCATCACGTCGCCAGCGAGAGCGGTCCGGGGGGACGGCGGCATTATTAGGATCAGCGGAGCCTGGATGAACCACGGCAGGGTGCGCGAGGTGGAGGGCAAGTGCGAGGGGCGCGAGGTGGAGGGCAAGTGCGAGGGGCGCGAGGTGGAGGGCAAGTGCGAGGGGCGCGAGGTGGAGGGCAAGTGCGAGGGGCGTGAGGTGGAGGGCAAGTGCAGGGGGCGCGAGGTGGAGGGCGAGTGCAGGGTGCGCGAGGTGGAGGGCAAGTGCGAGGGGCGCGAGGTGGAGGGCAAGTGCGAGGGGCGCGAGGTGGAGGGCAAGTGCGAGGGGCGCGAGGTGGAGGGCAAGTGCGAGGGGCGCGAGGTGGAGGGCAAGTGCGAGGGGCGCGAGGTGGAGGGCAAGTGCAGGGGGCGCGAGGTGGAGGGCGAGTGCAGGGTGCGCGAGGTGGAGGGCAAGTGCGAGGGGCGCGAGGTGGAGGGCAAGTGCGAGGGGCGCGAGGTGGCGTAGGGCAAGTGCGAGGGGTGCGAGGTGGCGTAGGGCAAGTGCGAGGGGCGCGAGGTGGAGGGCAAGTGCGAGGGGCGCGAGGTGGAGGGCAAGTGCGAGGGGCGCGAGGTGGAGGGCAAGTGCGAGGGGCGTGAGGTGGAGGGCAAGTGCAGGGGGCGCGAGGTGGAGGGCGAGTGCAGGGTGCGCGAGGTGGAGGGCAAGTGCGAGGGGCGCAAGGTGGAGGGCGCGCGCGAGGGGCGCAAGGTGGAGGGCGCGCGCAAGGGGCGCGAGGTGGAGGGCGAGCGCAAGGGGCGCGAGGTGGAGGGCGAGCGCAAGGGGCGTGAGGTGGAGGGCGAGCGCAAGGGGCGCAAGGCGGAAGGTGAGCGCAGGGGGCGCGAGGTGGCGTAGGGCAAGTGCGAGGGGCGCGAGGTGGCGTAGGGCAAGTGCGAAGGGTGCGAGGTGGCGTAGGGCAAGTGCGAGGGGCGCGAGGTGAAGGGCAAATGCGAGGGGCGCGAGGTGGAGGGCGAGCGCAAGGGGCGCAAGGCGGAGGGTGAGCGCAGGGGGCGCGAGGCGGAGGGCGAGGGGCGCGAGGTGGAGTATGGCAAGTGCGAGGAGCGCGAGGTGGAGGGCAAGTGCGAGGAGCGCGAGGTGGAGGGCAAGTGCGAGGGGCGCGAGGTGGAGGGCAAGTGCGAGGGGCGCGAGGTGGAGGGCAAGTGCGAAGGGCGCGAGGTGGAGGGCACAGGGGGAGGGCAAGCACAGAGGACGCGAGATGGAGGGCAAGCGCGAGGCGGAGGGCAAGCAGAGGGGGCATAAGGCGGAGGGAGAGCGCAGGGGGCAGGAAGGGCTCCACGGATGATACCAGAGAGCATTATATGGTAGGGCCACAGATCACCGTCCGAGGGGCAGCTGGCATTACCGTGTCCTTCATATCCTGGCATCTGAAGACCCCACAGATCTTCTCTGCTCCTTACAATCTCCACTAACACAGACGACCTGATCTTAAGGACTTGTATATTGATGGTCTACCCTTCGGCGAGGTCAGCAGTACGGTGGGGTTTGACCCCCCAGCCCCTCTAACAATCAGCTGTGTGCGGCTCTGGCCGCCGATGTACAGGGCAGGCACTGCACAGCACCGCACAGTGTTGTGGCCATTCTTGGTACTGCAGCTGTCATAGCAGCGGAGCTGCAGTATGGATAACGGCCGCTCACCGTGTGCATCCTCTGCTGTTCTGTACCACCAGCCTCCGCGGGAGCTGCACACAGAGCATTGCTGGGGGAGCCCACATTTGCAGCCACAGACACCCGCTGGGTACTTCCCCATGCAGACGCCTCGGCGCCGGCCTCCAGCTCAGCGGCATTGTCTGCTGGAGTCAGCGGGATCCTGATATCCATATTCTGCCTCATCAAAGACTCCGGCTTCCACTTTGTTTTTCTCCTTACTTTACACTGCAGCTGCAATCCATTAGGACAGGTTGGATCAGTGACTAGCGGCTGCATGGCCTGGTGGAGAGTGGGGTAGACGTGCCCCTGCTGCATGCTTTATACTGCAGCTCCTCTCCATTAGGGATCGCTGGCTCCAGCATCTGTGAGTCTCCTCAGATTCTCCACCTGTGGTTACAGAAATCCCTCCGATCCAGGGAAGATCCATCTGACAACCCCCGGGTGCTGACCTGCAGGACCGGGCGGTTGTCGCTCCCCCTTTCTAGGTTGCTGCGGGGCGAGGAGTCGTGGGGTTGGATGAGTGCAGGGCGGACACAATCCCGGGCCTGTAATGGGGGATGCGGAGCGGTCCCTCGTTACTGTGTGTCAGTGCAGCCGTCCCCCCGGGGAGTCAGGGCACAGATTTATCATTCGTTTCTCAGTCGCCAGAAAGTGATGTTCTGTATTAGAAGCATTTACGTTCCGTCCCTGAGCAGAAGACAGGCGGGATTGCTTCACTTACATGGGACTGCGTCCTCTGAACTCCGCTGCCAGCTCTCATTACCGGGAGGCTCGGTGTGCGCCGGGAAATTCATCCACGGCAGATTTCCCAGGTGGAAAGACCCGGGTGTGTGGGTGGACAGCAAACTCCACTTTACTGACCAGTGTCAGGCAGCTGCTGCCAAGCCTCATAAAATAATGGGAGGCATTAAAAGAGGCCGAGACGCGCGTGAGAAGAAGTCATCCTCTATATATGTCACTAGTGCGGCCGCACGTTTATACTGGGCACAAATCTGGACCCCGGTGTATAAGAAGCACAGAGCTGAGCAAGATCGGTGCCGAGCGACCGATGGGCGACTGCAGAAGACTGGTTATTACAGGAACGGGCGACTGCAGAAGACGGATTATTACAGGAACGGGCGACTGCAGAAGACGGATTATTACAGGAACGGGCGACTGCAGTCGCCCATTCTTGTAATAACCCATCTTCTGCAGTCGCCCATTCCTGTAATAACCCGTCTTCTGCAGTCGCCCATTCCTGTAATAACCCGTCTTCTGCAGTCGCCCATTCCTGTAATAACCCGTCTCCTGCAGTCGCCCATTACTGTAATAACCCGTCTTCTGCAGTCGCCCATTCCTGTAATAATCCGTCTTCTGCAGTCGCCCATTCCTGTAATAACCCGTCTCCTGCAGTCGCCCATTACTGTAATAACCCGTCTTCTGCAGTCGCCCATTCCTGTAATAACCCGTCTTCTGCAGTCGCCCATTCCTTTAATAACCCGTCTTCTGCAGTCGCCCATTCCTGTAATAACCCGTCTTCTGCAGTCGCCCATTCCTGTAATAATCCGTCTTCTGCAGTCGCCCATTCCTGTAATAACCCGTCTTCTGCAGTCGCCCATTCCTGTAATAACCCGTCTTCTGCAGTCGCCCATTCCTGTAATAACCCGTCTTCTGCAGTCGCCCATTCCTGTAATAACCCGTCTTCTGCAGTCGCCCCTTCCTGTAATAACCCATCTTCTGCAGTCGCCCATTCCTGTAATAACCCGTCTCCTGCAGTCGCCCATTACTGTAATAACCAGTCTCCTGCAGTCGCCCATTCCTGTAATAATCCGTCTTCTGCAGTCGCCCATTCCTGTAATAATCCGTCTTCTGCAGTCGCCCATTCCTGTAATAACCCGTCTTCTGCAGTCGCCCGTTCCTGTAATAACCCGTCTTCTGCAGTCGCCCATTCCTGTAATAACCCGTCTTCTGCAGTCGCCCATTACTGTAATAACCCGTCTCCTGCAGTCGCCCATTCCTGTAATAACCCGTCTTCTGCAGTCGCCCATTCCTGTAATAACCCGTCTCCTGCAGTCGCCCATTACTGTAATAACCAGTCTCCTGCAGTCGCCCATTCCTGTAATAACCCGTCTCCTGCAGTCGCCCGTTCCTGTAATAATCCGTCTTCTGCAGTCGCCCATTCCTGTAATAACCCGTCTTCTGCAGTCGCCCATTCCTGTAATAACCCGTCTCCTGCAGTCGCCCATTACTGTAATAACCCGTCTTCTGCAGTCGCCCATTACTGTAATAACCCGTCTTCTGCAGTCGCCCATTACTGTAATAACCCGTCTCCTGCAGTCGCCCATTACTGTAATAACCCGTCTTCTGCAGTCGCCCATTCCTGTAATAACCTGTCTTCTGCAGTCGCCCATTCCTGTAATAACCCGTCTTCTGCAGTCGTCCATTCCTGTAATAACCCGTCTCCTGCAGTCGCCCATTACTGTAATAACCCGTCTTCTGCAGTCGCCCATTCCTGTAATAACCCGTCTTCTGCAGTCGCCCATTCCTGTAATAACCCGTCTTCTGCAGTCGCCCATTCCTGTAATAACCTGTCTTCTGCAGTCGCCCATTCCTGTAATAACCCGTCTTCTGCAGTCGCCCATTCCTGTAATAACCCGTCTCCTGCAGTCGCCCGTTCCTGTAATAATCCGTCTTCTGCAGTCGCCTGTTCCTGTAATAACCCGTTTCCTTCAGTCGCCCATTCCTGTAATAACCAGTGGGCGACTGCAGGAGACAGGATATTACAGGAATGGGCGACTGCAGAAGACTGGTTATTACAGCAATGGGCGACTGCAGGAGACGGGTTATTACAGGAACGGGCGACTGCAGAAGACTGGTTATTACAGCAATGGGCGACTGCAGAAGACGGGTTATTACAGGAACGGGCGACTGCAGAAGACTGGTTATTACAGCAATGGGCGACTGCAGGAGACGGGTTATTACAGGAACGGGCGACTGCAGGAGACGGGTTATTACAGGAACGGGCGACTGCAGGAGACGGGTTATTACAGGAACGGGCAACTGCAGGAGACGGGTTATTACAGGAATGGGCGACTGCAGGAGACGGGTTATTACAGGAATGGGCGACTGCAGAAGACGGGTTATTACAGGAATGGGCGACTGCAGAAGACGGGTTATTACAGGAATGGGCGACTGCAGAAGACGGGTTATTACAGGAATGGGCGACTGCAGAAGACTGGTTATTACAGGAATGGGCGACTGCAGGAGACGGGTTATTACAGGAATGGGCGACTGCAGAAGACGGGTTATTACAGGAATGGGCGACTGCAGAAGACGGATTATTACAGGAATGGGCGACTGCAGAAGACGGGTTATTACAGGAAGGGGCGACTGCAGAAGACGGGTTATTACAGGAAGGGGCGACTGCAGAAGACGGGTTATTACAGGAAGGGGCGACTGCAGGAGACGGGTTATTACAGGAATGGGCGACTGCAGAAGACGGATTATTACAGGAATGGGCGACTGCAGAAGACGGGTTATTACAGGAAGGGGCGACTGCAGGAGACGGGTTATTACAGGAATGGGCGACTGCAGAAGACGGATTATTACAGGAATGGGCGACTGCAGAAGACGGGTTATTACAGGAATGGGCGACTGCAGAAGACGGGTTATTACAGGAATGGGCGACTGCAGAAGACGGGTTATTACAGGAAGGGGCGACTGCAGAAGACGGGTTATTACAGGAATGGGCGACTGCAGAAGACGGGTTATTACAGGAAGGGGCGACTGCAGGAGACGGGTTATTACAGGAATGGGCGACTGCAGGAGACGGATTATTACAGGAATGGGCGACTGCAGAAGACGGGTTATTACAGGAAGGGGCGACTGCAGAAGACGGGTTATTACAGGAACGGGCGACTGCAGGAGACGGGTTATTACAGGAATGGGCGACTGCAGGAGACGGATTATTACAGGAATGGGCGACTGCAGAAGACGGGTTATTACAGGAATGGGCGACTGCAGGAGACGGGTTATTACAGGAACGGCCGACTGCAGGAGACGGGTTATTACAGGAATGGGCGACTGCAGGAGACGGGTTATTACAGGAACGGCCGACTGCAGGAGACGGGTTATTACAGGAATGGGCGACTGCAGAAGACGGGTTATTACAGGAATGGGCGACTGCAGGAGACGGGTTATTACAGGAACGGCCGACTGCAGGAGACGGGTTATTACAGGAATGGGGTACAATTGTACCTGCTGATTCCAGGTCTTTCTTTAGTTCTCCACAGGTAATCTTAGGCTCTTGGACAATTCCATTGATTCTTTTCACTCCTCTGTAAGAAGGTTTTACCCTGGTTTTACCCATCATGAGATGTTTCTTGTGTGGCTCCTTGGTAAGGAGACTCCTTTTTATCAGTTGAAGCAGCTAATATTTCTCATGAGGTGGCAGGATTGCGTCCACCGGTGTCAGGACTTTCCAGGGCGTTTGCACATTTCTTTCTTCATGTGTTCAATACTTTTTCCCTGTGTCATTTCTCATTATTACACATCACTAAAATTATGGACATCGGTGGTTTGATTCTTTGCCGCTGTGGATTGGATGGGTTGTTACTGACATCTGGTGAGAAGTTCATGTCATTAGCAGCTTTAGATATATATTTACGTGTTGAATACTTATTTCACCTGTAAATCTTCTCTCGAACTGTAAAACTATGAAACATGAAGGAGCCGGTGTCCTGGGGCCACGCGCCCCGCAGGATGACACATGGCTCCATCACAAGCGCACCGTCAGCCGGGGCTCGCAGCGCTGCAGATGACTCTTCTGGACTCGCCCGACAGGAAGGAGCTGAAACGCGTGGGGACGGGAAAATGTGAAAAACACAAAACAAATTAAAACAATTCTTCAGATTTAATTACATTGTTTTCTATCTGCCTTGTACCTGCGGATGCAGTGAGGTCCCGGAGCTCGAGGTCTAGTCACGGAGCTGGTCACACGTCTACGCTGTGCGCCCCCTCCATATACCAGGGGTCGCCCCTCCCCCCGGTGCGGTATTATTCCCTATTTATATTGGTGTCTCCCCTCCCCCGGTGCGGTATTATTCCCTATTTATATTGGTGTCTCCCCTCCCCCGGTGCGGTATTATTCCCTATTAATATTGGTGTCTCCCCTCCCCCGGTGTGGTATTATTCCCTGTTTATATTGGTGTCGCCCCTCCCCCGGTGCGGTATTATTCCCTGTTTATATTGGTATCTTCCCTCCCCCGGTGCGGTATTATTCCCTATTAATATTGGTGTCTCCCCTCCCCCGGTGCGATATTATTCCCTGTTTATATTGGTGTCTCCCCTCCCCCGGTGCGGTATTATTCCCTGTTTATATTGGTGTCTCCCCTCCCCCGGTGCGGTATTATTCCCTGTTTATATTGGTGTCGTCCCTCCCCCGGTGCGGTATTATTCCCTGTTTATATTGGTATCTTCCCTCCCCCGGTGCGGTATTATTCCCTGTTTATATTGGTGTCGTCCCTCCCCCGGTGCGGTATTATTCCCTGTTTATATTGGTATCTTCCCTCCCCCGGTGCGGTATTATTCCCTGTTTATATTGGTGTCGCCCCTCCCCCGGTGCGGTATTATTCCCTATTAATATTGATGTCGCCCCTCCCCCGGTGCGGTATTATTCCCTATTTATATTGGTGTCGCCCCTCCCCCGGTGCGGTATTATTCCCTATTTATATTGGTGTCTCCCCTCCCCCGGTGCGGTATTATTCCCTGTTTATATTGATGTCGCCCCTCCCTCTGGTGCGGTATTATTCCCTATTAATATTGATGTCGCCCCTCCCCCGGTGCGGTATTATTCCCTGTTTATATTGGTGTCTCCCCTCCCCCGGTGCGGTATTATTCCCTGTTTATATTGATGTCGCCCCTCCCCCGGTGCGGTATTATTCCCTGTTTATATTGGTGTCTCCCCTCCCCCGGTGCGGTATTATTCCCTGTTTATATTGGTGTCGTCCCTCCCCCGGTGCGGTATTATTCCCTGTTTATATTGGTGTCTCCCCTCCCCCGGTGCGGTATTATTCCCTGTTTATATTGGTGTCTTCCCTCCCCCGGGGCGGTATTATTCCCTATTAATATTGGTGTCTCCCCTCCCCCGGTGCAGTATTATTCCCTTATTTATATTGGGGTCTCCCCTCCCTCTGGTGCGGTATTATTCCTTTATTTATATTGGTGTCTCCCCTCCCCCGGTGCGGTATTATTCCCTGTTTATATTGGTATCTTCCCTCCCCCGGTGCGGTATTATTCCCTGTTTATATTGGTGTCTCCCCTCCCCCGGTGCGGTATTATTCCCTGTTTATATTGGTGTCTCCCCTCCCCCGGTGCAGTATTATTCCCTTATTTATATTGGTGTCTCCCCTCCCCCGGTGCGGTATTATTCCCTATTAATATTGGTGTCTCCCCTCCCCCGGTGCGGTATTATTCCCTGTTTATATTGGTGTCTCCCCTCCCCCGGTGCGGTATTATTCCCTGTTTATATTGGTGTCTCCCCTCCCCCGGTGCGGTATTATTCCCTGTTTATATTGGTATCTTCCCTCCCCCGGTGCGGTATTATTCCCTATTAATATTGGTGTCTCCCCTCCCCCGGTGCGGTATTATTCCCTGTTTATATTGGTGTCTCCCCTCCCCCGGTGCGGTATTATTCCCTGTTTATATTGGTGTCTCCCCTCCCCCGGTGCGGTATTATTCCCTGTTTATATTGGTGTCTCCCCTCCCCCGGTGCGGTATTATTCCCTGTTTATATTGGTGTCTCCCCTCCCCCGGTGCGGTATTATTCCCTGTTTATATTGGTATCTTCCCTCCCCCGGTGCGGTATTATTCCCTATTAATATTGGTGTCTCCCCTCCCCCGGTGCGGTATTATTCCCTGTTTATATTGGTGTCTCCCCTCCCCCGGTGCGGTATTATTCCCTGTTTATATTGGTGTCTCCCCTCCCCCGGTGCAGTATTATTCCCTGTTTATATTGGTATCTTCCCTCCCCCGGTGCGGTATTATTCCCTGTTTATATTGGTGTCGTCCCTCCCCCGGTGCGGTATTATTCCCTGTTTATATTGGTGTCGTCCCTCCCCCGGTGCGGTATTATTCCCTGTTTATATTGGTATCTTCCCTCCCCCGGTGCGGTATTATTCCCTGTTTATATTGGTGTCGCCCCTCCCCCGGTGCGGTATTATTCCCTATTAATATTGATGTCGCCCCTCCCCCGGTGCGGTATTATTCCCTATTTATATTGGTGTCGCCCCTCCCCCGGTGCGGTATTATTCCCTGTTTATATTGGTGTCTCCCCTCCCCCGGTGCGGTATTATTCCCTGTTTATATTGGGGTCTCCCCTCCCTCTGGTGCGGTATTATTCCCTATTTATATTGGTGTCGCCCCTCCCCCGGTGTGGTATTATTCCCTGTTTATATTGGTGTCTCCCCTCCCCCGGTGCGGTATTATTCCGTTTATATTGGTGTCTTCCCTCCCCCGGGGCGGTATTATTCCCTATTAATATTGGTGTCTCCCCTCCCCCGGTGCGGTATTATTCCCTGTTTATATTGGTGTCTCCCCTCCCCCGGTGCGGTATTATTCCCTGTTTATATTGGTATCTTCCCTCCCCCGGTGCGGTATTATTCCCTATTAATATTGGTGTCTCCCCTCCCCCGGTGCAGTATTATTCCCTTATTTATATTGGGGTCTCCCCTCCCTCTGGTGCGGTATTATTCCTTTATTTATATTGGGGTCTCCCCTCCCCCGGTGTGGTATTATTCCCTGTTTATATTGGTGTCTCCCCTCCCCCGGTGCGGTATTATTCCCTGTTTATATTGGTATCTTCCCTCCCCCGGTGCGGTATTATTCCCTGTTTATATTGGTGTCGCCCCTCCCCAGGTGCGGTATTATTCCCTGTTTATATTGGTATCTTCCCTCCCCCGGTGCAGTATTATTCCCTATTAATATTGGTGTCTCCCCTCCCCCGGTGCGGTATTATTCCCTGTTTATATTGGTGTCTCCCCTCCCCCGGTGCGGTATTATTCCCTGTTTATATTGGTGTCTCCCCTCCCCCGGTGCGGTATTATTCCCTGTTTATATTGGTGTCGTCCCTCCCCCGGTGCGGTATTATTCCCTGTTTATATTGGTATCTTCCCTCCCCCGGTGCGGTATTATTCCCTGTTTATATTGGTGTCGCCCCTCCCCCGGTGCGGTATTATTCCCTATTAATATTGATGTCGCCCCTCCCCCGGTGCGGTATTATTCCCTATTTATATTGGTGTCGCCCCTCCCCCGGTGCGGTATTATTCCCTATTTATATTGGTGTCTCCCCTCCCCCGGTGCGGTATTATTCCCTGTTTATATTGATGTCGCCCCTCCCTCTGGTGCGGTATTATTCCCTATTAATATTGATGTCGCCCCTCCCCCGGTGCGGTATTATTCCCTGTTTATATTGGTGTCTCCCCTCCCCCGGTGCGGTATTATTCCCTGTTTATATTGGTGTCGCCCCTCCCCCGGTGCGGTATTATTCCCTGTTTATATTGATGTCGCCCCTCCCCCGGTGTGGTATTATTCCCTGTTTATATTGGTGTCTCCCCTCCCCCGGTGCGGTATTATTCCCTGTTTATATTGGTGTCTCCCCTCCCCCGGTGCGGTATTATTCCCTGTTTATATTGGTGTCTTCCCTCCCCCGGGGCGGTATTATTCCCTATTAATATTGGTGTCTCCCCTCCCCCGGTGCAGTATTATTCCCTTATTTATATTGGGGTCTCCCCTCCCTCTGGTGCGGTATTATTCCTTTATTTATATTGGGGTCTCCCCTCCCCCGGTGCGGTATTATTCCCTATTAATATTGGTGTCGCCCCTCCCCCGGTGCGGTATTATTCCCTATTAATATTGGTGTCTCCCCTCCCCCGGTGTGGTATTATTCCCTATTTATATTGGTGTCGCCCCTCCCCCGGTGCGGTATTATTCCCTGTTTATATTGGTGTCTCCCCTCCCCTGGTGCGGTATTATTCCCTGTTTATATTGGTGTTGTCCCTCCCCCGGTGCGGTATTATTCCCTGTTTATATTGGTATCTTCCCTCCCCCGGGGCGGTATTTTTCCCTATTAATATTGATGTCGCCCCTCCCCCGGTGCGGTATTATTCCCTATTTATATTGGTGTCGCCCCTCCCCCGGTGCGGTATTATTCCCTATTTATATTGGTGTCTCCCCTCCCCCGGTGCGGTATTATTCCCTGTTTATATTGATGTCGCCCCTCCCTCTGTCCCTCTGGTGCGGTATTATTCCCTATTAATATTGATGTCGCCCCTCCCCCGGTGCGGTATTATTCCCTGTTTATATTGGTGTCTCCCCTCCCTCGGTGCGGTATTATTCCCTGTTTATATTGATGTCGCCCCTCCCCCGGTGCGGTATTATTCCCTGTTTATATTGGTGTCTCCCCTCCCCCGGTGCGGTATTATTCCCTGTTTATATTGGTGTCTTCCCTCCCCCGGGGCGGTATTATTCCCTATTAATATTGGTGTCTCCCCTCCCCCGGTGCAGTATTATTCCCTTATTTATATTGGGGTCTCCCCTCCCTCTGGTGCGGTATTATTCCTTTATTTATATTGGGGTCTCCCCTCCCTCTGGTGCGGTATTATTCCTTTATTTATATTGGGGTCTCCCCTCCCCCGGTGCGGTATTATTCCCTATTAATATTGGTGTCGCCCCTCCCCCGGTGCGGTATTATTCCCTATTTATATTGGTGTCGCTCCTCCCCCGGTGCGGTATTATTCCCTGTTTATATTGGTGTCTCCCCTCCCCCGGTGCGGTATTATTCCCTGTTTATATTGGTGTCTCCCCTCCCCCGGTGCGGTATTATTCCCTGTTTATATTGGTGTCGCTCCTCCCCCGGTGCGGTATTATTCCCTATTTATATTGGTGTCTCCCCTCCCCCGGTGCGGTATTATTCCCTGTTTATATTGGTGTCTCCCCTCCCCCGGTGCGGTATTATTCCCTGTTTATATTGGTGTCTCCCCTCCCCCGGTGCGGTATTATTCCCTGTTTATATTGGTGTCTCCCCTCCCCCGGTGCGGTATTATTCCCTGTTTATATTGGTGTCTCCCCTCCCCCGGTGCGGTATTATTCCCTGTTTATATTGGTGTCGCTCCTCCCCCGGTGCGGTATTATTCCCTATTCATATTGGTGTCGCCCCTCCCCCGGTGCGGTATTATTCCCTATTCATATTGGAGTCGCCCCTCCCCCGGTGCGGTATTATTCCCTATTTATATTGGTGTCGTCCCTCCCCCGGTGCGGTATTATTTTCTATTTATATTGGTGTCGTCCCTCCCCCGGTGCGGTATTATTCCCTATTCATATTGGGGTCTCCCCTCCCTCTGGTGCGGTATTATTCCCTTATTTATATTGGTGTCGCCCCTCCCTCTGGTGCGGTATTATTCCCTATTTATATTGGTGTTGCACCTCCCCGGTGCGGTATTATTCCCTATTTATATTGGCGTCTCCCCTCCCCCGGTGCGGTATTATTCCCTATTTATATTGGAGTCGCCCCTCCCCCGGTGCGGTATTATTCCCTATTTATATTGGTGTCGCCCCTCCCCCGGTGCGTTATTATTCCCTATTTATATTGGAGTTGCCCCTCCCCCGGTGCGTTATTATTCCCTATTTATATTGGAGTTGCCCCTCCCCCGGTGCGGTATTATTCCCTATTTATATTGGTGTCGCCCCTCCCCCGGTGCGGTATTATTCCCTATTTATATTGGAGTCGCCCCTCCCCCGGTGCGGTATTATTCCCTATTTATATTGGTGTCGCCCCTCCCCCGGTGCGGTATTATTCCCTATTTATATTGGTGTCGCCCCTCCCCCGGTGCGGTATTATTCCCTATTTATATTGGTGTCGCCCCTCCCCCGGTGCGGTATTATTCCCTATTTATATTGGTGTCGCCCCTCCCCCGGTGCGGTATTATTCCCTATTTATATTGGTGTCGCCCCTCCCCCGGTGCGGTATTATTCCCTATTTATATTGGTGTCGCCCCTCCCCCGGTGCGGTATTATTCCCTATTTATATTGGTGTCGCCCCTCCCCCGGTGCGGTATTATTCCCTATTTATATTGGTGTCGCCCCTCCCCCGGTGCGGTATTATTCCCTATTTATATTGGAGTCGCCCCTCCCCCGGTGCGGTATTATTCCCTATTTATATTGGAGTCGCCCCTCCCCCGGTGCGTTATTATTCCCTATTTATATTGGTGTCGCCCCTCCCCCGGTGCGGTATTATTCCCTATTTATATTGGTGTCTCCCCTCCCCCGGTGCGTTATTATTCCCTATTTATATTGGAGTCGCCCCTCTCTCTGGTACGGTATTATTCCTTATTTATATTGGTGTCGCCCCCTCCCCTGGTGCGGTATTATTAGTTATTATGGTCGTCGTATTGGGTGGACATGCCCTTCTAGTGTGGCTGCGGCTGTCCGCTGTCCGTTCTTGTGCGGGCACTGGCGGTTGCAGCGCGCCGGCCGCCTACGTCTGTGCTGTATATTTAGTATTCTGCGCTTGATATAATTCGTAAATGAATTTTTACGCACATTTAATTGAGCCGGTTAACTATTTGGAGAGTAAAATGCGGAGGGGCGTCTGCAGCGGCGGTAATGTCTCATTAGTTATGACACGTTCTCCATGGAGAGCTGTCAGCAGCGGAGGCTGGCGGCAGCCGCTGATTGTGACCGATCTGCATTTTCTGCTCGGGTAGAGACGCCGGCTGTCAATCACTTCAAATTCATTTCACGGGAAGGTAAAAGGTGAAATGGAATAAGGTGCGCGTGTGACGCGGGGTGCCGGCTCCTCTCGCCATCAGTACAATATGGCTGCCGCCGGTGTAGCATCTGCCCTCGCCGGTGCACAGGCGGCTGCTGTACTGCGCTCCCATTCATGGTAATGGAGCTGAGCTGTAATACCACACACGACCCATGGACACGGGGGGCGCTATTTCTGAAAAATGCAGCCATGTTTCTCCACTTCTGTTCAATCCCTTTGTCATTGTTGCTGACCGCTCTGCCACATCGTGCAGTATATAATGAGACAACTCACTGCCGTTTAACCAACCGACAACTTCACGCGGTCACAGAATCTCTTCTCACAGTGAATGGAGGGAGGTCCCGCAGCTTCAAAGTGCTGAAAACCACGTGAAAGTCACATCCCAATGTGTGATGGTGACCTCTGCACATCACCTGTGAGCCCACGAGACGCTCCTGACCTCGAGACGCTCCTGACCTCGAGACGCTCCTGATCTCGAGACGCTCCTGGCCGCAGCCGCTGGTGATCTCGAGACGCTCCTGGCCGCAGCCGCTGGTGATCTCGAGACGCTCCTGGCCGCAGCCGCTGGTGATCTCGAGACGCTCCTGGCCGCAGCCGCTGGTGATCTCGAGACGCTCCTGACCGCAGCCGCTGGTGATCTCGAGACGCTCCTGACCGCAGCCGCTGGTGATCTCGAGACGCTCCTGGTCGCAGCCGCTGGTGATCTCGAGACGCACCTGACCTCGAGACGCTCCTGACCGCAGCCGCTGGTGACCTCAAGATGCTCCTGACCACAACCGCTGGTGATCTCGAGACGCTCCTGACCACAACCGCTGGTGATCTCGAGACACTCCTGACCACAACCGCTGGTGATCTCGAGACGCTCCTGACCTTGAGACATTCCTGGCTGCTGCCACTGGTGACCTCGGGACGCTTGTGACTTTGAGACGTGTTGTGAATGTCATCTGTGTGGGTGCTGTTCTAGAGCTCCCTCTGGTGGCCAGGAATGGTAGTGAAGCTAAGTCTGAGTCTGTGACTCAGACAGGTGTCGGCATTAATTGGGAATTAAGGAAGTCCTATTGCAGACAAGCCTGATGTATATAGAAGAGCACTTTTTGCCTTGCTGGCGCCGGTGATAGTTGAATTTTCCTCAGTCTCTGCTTCTGGCTTGGAGTTCTGTCTTCCCTGTCTTCCTGTGCATGACCTCTGCAGATAACTTTGCAAGCTTTTGCTTTGCTTCCTGGTTTACACCTAAGGGTGTTTGTTTTCCTTTTTGTCTTGTTTGGAATCTGTTTTCTTGCAGGTGAAGTTTTGTTTTTCTAGTGTAGTGATCATGGGGGTTCCCCCTTTGCTTGTTCTTCTGCAAGAAAAGGGAGATTCTTCCTGTCAAACTTGATTATTTGCACTTTTGTATTTTTGTGGGTATTTTGTCTCTACCATTATTTACAAGAGTACCGGATATAGTGGGGGTGAGGTTGTGTGACCTCCAGGGCCATTTTTACTATCAGGAGATTGGTATTTTTTCTGCAGGGTTTGTACTAACCGCAATCAGTTTCCTTTTCTTTCCTTTGTGTCTAGTTACTGGGACCTCGCCTTTGCTAAATCTATTTTTTCCTATCTGTGTGTAGTGTTTTCCTATATCACTGTAATCTCTATACAGTATGTGGGGGGCTATCTACTCCTTTGGGGACTACTCTGAGGCAAGGTAGGTTTCCTCATTTCTATCTGTGAGGTGTAGCTAGTTTCTCCGGCTGTGAGGAGACGCCTAGGTGTTTAAGAACGCTCCACGGCTACTTCTAGTGTGGTCTGATAGTTAATGGACTGTGGTCAGCCCAGGTTACAACTACTCTTGTTATTCTTTGTGTTTTTCTACAAATGGGATTTTTTTTAGTAATCTTCCATGGTTACCGGATCATAAGAGACGCTCCTGACACCGAGGCGCTCGAGACCCCGAGGCGCTCGTGACCCCGAGGCGCACCTGACTGCAGCCGCTGGTGACCTTGGTCCTGTGCAGATATTTTGATCAATGTGATGAGATTTTGTGTCGCTCTCATATCTGTATAGAGCCCCACAGATCCCGAGCACGGACGGCGCCGGTCATCATTCTAGATAGGACTCCGCCAAGCCAATTACCATAAGAGCTGATATTCTGCAGCTCGCGCTCCCGACGCTCAAGCACCATCCATGGGTCAAGTTTAAGAATCTCTCTCCTGCAGAAGTAGATTAGCTTAGGGAAAAGACGCTGTGATTATGGCACTAGACGCCACTCCAGCTCTAATGCTCCGGGGAATGGAGACATTCAGGTCCGTGTTTCAGATGGGAATCCTCCAGAATCGAGAGCAGCAGTAATAAGTAAAGGTACACGTATGACTGCGAGGGTCTGCACCAGGCGGGGGTCTGACGCTCGTGCACCATGCAATGTGTGTGATCCAGAATAACTTGCTGGTCGATCTGGGTCGGACCCCAGTGATTCTAGGATCAAGTCCATGGGACCCCTGAGATTGGGGCTCTGCAGCCCCGTCCTGGGTGGGCCCATCCTCCGCCATTGCTCCATTGTCTGTCTGATTACGGGACTGACCTCTGCAGCGCTTCTGTTTCCAGCACTCTCCTGGACAGTTAGTGGAGCATAGGCCGCCATTTTGCTGCGTTCAGGACAGGGGTGTACAGCCCCATTCTTGGGATCATCGGGGGGCGCAGCAGTGGGACACAAAATGGTCAGCAAGTCAAATGGCTAGCAAACTGGGGGATAACTTGATTTTTGGGGAAAGTGCCCATGCTGTGCTATTCCCTGGAGAGGTGCAGAGCTGCACCCCCTCCTCATCCTCCTCATCCTCCCTCACCCTCATTATCCTCCCTCACCCTCCTCATCCTCCTTCTCGTCCTCCTCGCCCCCTTCACCCTTCTCATCCTCCTCACCCTCCTCACCCTCTCCACTCTCCTCGTCCTCCCTCATACTCCTCATCCTCCTCATCCTCCCTCACCCTCCTCATCCTCCCTCACCCTCATTATCCTCCCACACCCTCCTCATCCTCCTTCTCGTCCTCCTCGCCCTCTTCACCCTTCTCATCCTCCTCACCCTCCTCACCCTCTCCACTCTCCTCGTCCTCCCTCATACTCCTCGTCCTCCTCAACCTCTCCACTCTCTTCGTCCTTCCTCACCCTTCTTGTCTTCCCTCACCCTCCTTATTCTCGTCCTCCTCCTCGCCCTCTCCACTCTCCTCGTCCTCCTCACCCTCCTCATCGTCCTCACCCTCTCCACTCTCCTCGTTCTCCTCACCCTCCTCGTCCTTCTCACCCTCTCCACTCTCTTCGTCCTCCTCGCCCTCTTCACCCTTCTCATCCTCCTCGTCCTCCTTCTCGTCCTCCTCCTCACCCTCTTCACCCTTCTCACCCTCTCCACTCTCCTCGTCCTCCCTCATACTCCTCGCCCTCCTTGCACTCCCTCATCCTCCTTGTCCTCCTTGTCCTCCTCGCCCTCTTCACCCTTCTCATCCTCCTCGTCCTCCTTCTCGTCCTCCTCCTCACCCTCTTCACCCTTCTCACCCTCTCCACTCTCTTCGTCCTCCCTCATACTCCTCGCCCTCCTTGCACTCCCTCATCCTCCTTGTCCTCCTCGCCCTCTTCACCCTTCTCATCCTCCTCGTCCTCCTTCTCGTCCTCCTCCTCACCCTCTTCACCCTTCTCACCCTCTCCACTCTCCTCGTCCTCCCTCATACTCCTCGCCCTCCTTGCACTCCCTCATCCTCCTTGTCCTCCTCGTCCTCCGTCATACTCCTTGTCCTCCTCGTCCTCCTCGTCCTCCCTCATACTCCTCGTCCTCCTCATCCTCGTATTTGGTGCAGCTGAAGTCGTCCATCCCGCGCTCATTATTCCGCCGTCCTAATATACACAGGTTTATAATCTGCTCGCAGGGCGCAAAGTAACGGCTGTAATGGAGAATTCCATATTTCCTAGAATATCTATTAGCTTCCGCCATGAAATCCCTTCTCCCTAATGTGCTCCCGGTGAGCGCGGATCTGAGCGGCCAATAAATCCCGCATTAAAGACACAAGGCGGCAAAATGAGATTCTGTGTCAAATTGACATAAAAATGCAAAACACTGGCTTTGGAGAAGCCGGCAGCATTCTTCATACATTAGGCGAGGAATGTTTCAGTCCCATTAAGCTGAGCTGCCTCGTGGCTGTTTCCAGGCGCAATCTGTCCATGCCACCGGCTGCAGACTCCCCGCACTGACAGATCGAGCGCCGGGCACCGTAAATCTGGCAGATTGCCGCGCAGGAAGCGATGGGCCTCACCAGACCTCCGAAAGCTCATGTGTTACCAGCAATAATACAGAGGAAGGGTCATAGCCGGGTCCTGTGGCTGCCCCCAGGGAGACGAGCGCCGCGCTCCCCCCAGCCGGTGTGCCGGGCTCCCCCCAGCCGGTGTGCCGGGCTCCCCCCGGCCGGTGTGCCGGGCCGTATATATGTATATTATCATCTCATGAATATAATGTGCCATCAGCCTGCTCTGCATCTCCGATGTCCCGGGAAATCAGCGGTCGCCCCGCCATTATCCTAGCGTGTGATATATACGCGGCACTACCTGTTCATCCATGAACTGTGTGATGACGCTCATCACGCCAATATTTCATCTCTGGGGACGGAGGAGATATTGGCTTATTAAAGGGGTACTCTGACTAGCTGTCACCCCTCACACTGCATGGTGTGTAATGTCACCCCCGGAGGTGGCGCCGCTCAACCTGCCTCCTCAGAACCAGCCGCATGCTCTCTCCCATAAATCACCCTATCCTCCTCTGATGATGGAGCCGGGAGAGGTCGGCGCTCCCCTATTCTCCTCTAATGGAGCCAGGAGAGGTCGGCGCTCCCCTTATCCTCCTCTGATGGAGCCGGGAGAGGTCGGCGCTCCCCTATTCTCCTCTGATGGAGCTGGGAGAGGTCGGCGCTCCCCCTATTCTCCTCTGATGGAGCCAGGAGAGGTCGGCGCTCCCCTTATTCTCCTCTGATGGAGCCGGCAGAGGTCGGCGCTCCCCTATTCTCCTCTGATGGAGACGGCAGAGGTCGGCGCTCCCCTATTCTCCTCTGATGGAGCTGGGAGAGGTCGGCGCTCCCCCTATTCTCCTCTGATGGAGCCAGGAGAGGTCGGCGCTCCCCCTATTCTCCTCTGATGGAGCCAGGAGAGGTCGGCGCTCCCCTTATTCTCCTCTGATGGAGCCGGCAGAGGTCGGCGCTCCCCTATTCTCCTCTGATGGAGCCGGGAGAGGTCGGCGCTCCCCTATTCTCCTCTGATGGAGCCGGGAGAGGTCGGCGCTCCCCTATTCTCCTCTGATGGAGCCAGGAGAGGTCGGCGCTCCCCTATTCTCCTCTGATGGAGCTGGGAGAGGTCGGCGCTCCCCCTATTCTCCTCTGATGGAGCCGGCAGAGGTCGGCGCTCCCCCTATTCTCCTCTGATGGAGCCAGGAGAGGTCGGCGCTCCCCTATTCTCCTCTGATGGAGCCGGCAGAGGTCGGCGCTCCCCTATTCTCCTCTGATGGAGCCGGCAGAGGTCGGCGCTCCCCTATTCTCCTCTGATGGAGCCGGCAGAGGTCGGCGCTCCCCTATTCTCCTCTGATGGAGCCAGGAGAGGTCGGCGCTCCCCTTATTCTCCTCTGATAGAGCCGGGAGAGGTCGGCGCTCCCCTATTCTCCTCTGATGGAGCCGGCAGAGGTCGGTGCTCCCCTATTCTCCTCTGATGGAGCCGGGAGAGGTCGGTGCTCCCCTATTCTCCTCTGATGGAGCCGGCAGAGGTCGGTGCTCCCCTATTCTCCTCTGATGGAGCTGGGAGAGGTCGGCGCTCCCCTATTCTCCTCTGATGGAGCCGGCAGAGGTCAGTGCTCCCCTATTCTCCTCTGATGGAGCCGGGAGAGGTCGGCGCTCCCCTATTCTCCTCTGATGGAGCTGGGAGAGGTCGGTGCTCCCCTATTCTCCTCTGATGGAGCCGGGAGAGGTCGGCGCTCCCCTATTCTCCTCTGATGGAGCTGGGAGAGGTCGGCGCTCCCCCTATTCTCCTCTGATGGAGCCGGGAGAGGTCGGCGCTCCCCTATCCTCCTCTGATGATGGAGCCGGGAGAGGTCGGCGCTCCCCTATTCTCCTCTGATGGAGCCGGGAGAGGTCGGCGCTCCCCTATTCTCCTCCTCTGATGGAGCCGGGAGAGGTCGGCGCTCCCCTATTCTCCTCTGATGGAGCCGGGAGAGGTCGGCGCTCCCCTATTCTCCTCTGATGGAGCTGGCAGAGGTCGGCGCTCCCCTATTCTCCTCTGATGATGGAGCCGGCAGAGGTCGGCGCTCCCCCTATTCTCCTCTGATGGAGCCGGGAGAGGTCGGCGCTCCCCCTATCCTCCTCTGATGGAGCCGGCAGAGGTCGGCGCTCCCCTATTCTCCTCTGATGGAGCCGGCAGAGGTCGGCGCTCCCCTATTCTCCTCTGATGGAGCCGGCAGAGGTCAGCGCTCCCCTATTCTCCTCTGATGGAGCTGGCAGAGGTCGGCGCTCCCCTATTCTCCTCTGATGGAGCCGGCAGAGGTCGGCGCTCCCCTATTCTCCTCTGATGGAGCCGGCAGAGGTCGGCGCTCCCCTATTCTCCTCTGATGGAGCCGGCAGAGGTCGGCGCTCCCCTATTCTCCTCTGATGGAGCCGGCAGAGGTCGGCGCTCCCCTATTCTCCTCTGATGGAGCCGGCAGAGGTCGGCGCTCCCCTATTCTCCTCTGATGGAGCCGGCAGAGGTCGGCGCTCCCCTATTCTCCTCTGATGGAGCCGGCAGAGGTCGGCGCTCCCCTATTCTCCTCTGATGGAGCCGGCAGAGGTCGGCGCTCCCCTATTCTCCTCTGATGGAGCCAGGAGAGGTCGGCGCTCCCCCTATTCTCCTCTGATGGAGCCGGCAGAGGTCGGCGCTCCCCTATTCTCCTCTGATGGAGCCAGGAGAGGTCGGCGCTCCCCTATTCTCCTCTAATGGAGCCAGGAGAGGTCGACGCTCCCCTATTCTCCTCTGATGGAGCCGGCAGAGGTTGGCGCTCCCCTATTCTCCTCTCATGGAGCCGGCAGAGGTCGGCGCTCCCCTATTCTCCCTGGTGGTTGCATGCGGAGCTGTTGGTTAGATTCGGTCTGGATATCCTGGGAGGCGACGCTCCTGCGCCCTCATATCTGAAGCAAGTATTCATGGTAAATTAGAGATCTGAAACGAGTATTAAGTGTTCTGTGCACCGTGAAATGAGATAGGAAAATGGCTGCATGGAAGACGTCCCGGGGGTGCGGGGAGAATATTACCTGGACCCTGCCGTCCTCCGCCTCTAGCCACAGCCGATCCTGTGCAAAGAGTAAAGGGGTTCACTGAGACCAGAGAAGGTGTGATCCCCAAAATCAGCCGCCCAGCCATGTGCTGGTGCATGAAGCTGCAATACCAGGCACAGCCAGGACCAAGAGTGGCGCTGTGTCTAGCCAAAATCCCTTCCAATCTCATAAAATGTCACATTTAGCAGCAGGATGTCTCGCCTTTCTTCTTTTGCTGCTTTTACTTTTATACACCCACCGGTGAGGATCGAAACCCGGAGCCGTGATCCAAGGAAATGGCGTCACACCCACCGGTGAAGATCAAAAGCCAGAGCCGTGATCCAAGGAAATGGCGTCACACCCACCGGTGAGGATCAAAAGCCAGAGCCGTGATCCAAGGAAATGGTGTCACACCCACTGGTGAGGATCGAAACCCGGAGCCGTGATCCAAGGAAATGGCGTCACACCCACCAGTGAGGATCCAAAGCCGGAGCCGCGATCCAAGGAAATGGCGTCACACCCACCAGTGAGGATCCAAAGCCGTAGCCATGATCCAAGGAAATGGCGTCACACCCACCGGTGAGGAACAAAAGCCAGAGCCGTGATCCAAGGAAATGGCGTCACACCCACCAGTGAGGATCCAAAGCCGAAGCCGCGATCCAAGAAAATGGCGTCACACCCACCAGTGAGGATCCAAAGCCGAAGCCGCGATCCAAGGAAATGGCGTCACACCCACCAGTGAGGATCCAAAGCCAAAGCCGCGATCCAAGGAAATGGCATCACACCCACCAGTGAGGATCCAAAGCCGTAGCCGTGATCCAAGGAAATGGCGTCACACCCACCGGTGAGGAACAAAAGCCAGAGCCGTGATCCAAGGAAATGGCGTCACACCCACCAGTGAGGATCCAAAGCCAAAGCCGCGATCCAAGGAAATGGCGTCACACCCACCTATGAGGATCAAAAGCCGAAGGCGCGATCCAAGGAAATGGCGTCACACCCACCTATGAGGATCGAAACCTGGACCGACACACAGAACCTCATATGAATGGTATATGATCCGAATACAAATAAAGAAAAAAAATTGAAGGTGACTGAGTGTATGTGTCCTCCAGCACTCGGCTCATTAGGTGGAGGTGACTGAGCGTGTGTGTCCTCCAGCACTCAGCTCATTAGGTGGAGGTGACTGAGCGTGTGTGTCCTCCAGCACTCAGCTCATTAGGTGGAGGTGACTGAGCGCGTGTGTCCTCCAGCACTCGGCTCATTAGGTGGAGGTGACTGAGCGTGTGTGTCTTCCAGCACTCGGATCATTAGAAGGTTACTGAGCGTGTGTGTCCTCCAGCACTCAGCTCATTAGGTGGAGGTGACTGAGCGCGTGTGTCCTCCAGCACTCAGCTCATTAGGTGGAGGTGACTGAGCGCGTGTGTCCTCCAGCACTCAGCTCATTAGGTGGAGGTGACTGAGCGCGTGTGTCCTCCAGCACTCGGCTCATTAGGTGGAGGTGACTGAGCGTGTGTGTCCTCCAGCACTCAGCTCATTAGGTGGAGGTGACTGAGCGTGTGTGTCCTCCAGCACTCAGCTCATTAGGTGGAGGTGACTGAGCGCGTGTGTCCTCCAGAACTTAGCTCATTAGGTGGAGGTGACTGAGCGTGTGTGTCCTGCAGCACTCTGCTCATTAGGTGGAGGTGACTGAGCGCGTGTGTCCTCCAGCACTCGGCTCATTAGGTGGAGGTGACTGAGCGTGTGTGTCTTCCAGCACTCAGCTCATTAGGTGGAGGTGACTGAGCGCGTGTGTCCTCCAGCACTCAGCTCATTAGGTGGAGGTGACTGAGCGTGTGTGTCTTCCAGCACTCGGATCATTAGAAGGTGACTGAGCGTGTGTGTCCTCCAGCACTCGGATCATTAGAAGGTGACTGAGCGTGTGTGTCCTCCACCACTCGGCTCATTAGAAGGTGACTGAGCGTGTGTGTCCACCAGCACTCGGATCATTAGAAGGTGACTGAGCGTGTGTGTCCTCCAGCACTCGGATCATTAGAAGGTGACTGAGCGTGTGTGTCCTCCACCACTCGGCTCATTAGAAGGTGACTGAGCGTGTGTGTCCACCAGCACTCGGATCATTAGAAGGTGACTGAGCGTGTGTGTCCACCAGCACTCGGCTCATTAGGTGGAGGTGACTGAGCGCGTGTGTCCTCCAGAACTTAGCTCATTAGGTGGAGGTGACTGAGCGTGTGTGTCCTGCAGCACTCGGCTCATTAGGTGGAGGTGACTGAGCGCGTGTGTCCTCCAGCACTCGGCTCATTAGGTGGAGGTGACTGAGCGTGTGTGTCTTCCAGCACTCAGCTCATTAGGTGGAGGTGACTGAGCGCGTGTGTCCTCCAGCACTCAGCTCATTAGGTGGAGGTGACTGAGCGTGTGTGTCTTCCAGCACTCGGATCATTAGAAGGTGACTGAGCGTGTGTGTCCTCCAGTACTCGGATCATTAGAAGGTGACTGAGCGTGTGTCCTCCAGCACTCGGATCATTAGAAGGTGACTGAGCGTGTGTGTCTTCCAGCACTCGGATCATTAGAAGGTGACTGAGCGTGTGTGTCCTCCAGCACTCGGATCATTAGAAGGTGACTGAGCGTGTGTGTCCTCCACCACTCGGCTCATTAGAAGGTGACTGAGCGTGTGTGTCCACCAGCACTCGGATCATTAGAAGGTGACTGAGCGTGTGTGTCCACCAGCACTCGGATCATTAGAAGGTGACTGAGCGTGTGTGTCCACCAGCACTCGGATCATTAGAAGGTGACTGAGCGTGTGTGTCTTCCAGCACTCGGATCATTAGAAGGTGACTGAGCGTGTGTGTCTTCCAGCACTCGGATCATTAGGTGGAGATGCTGATTGCTTTACACGCCAGATAGCACTGTACTGTTAGTAAATGTCATCGCTCTGTACTTGGAGGTAAATCCCGATTGTGTTAGCCGCACAGTAGATATCCATTTTTATGGCAGTTCTGCCCCTTTTAATCCTGTTTTCTATGCACCGTGCGTGGTTTTGTGCTGCTGGTAGTATCCTGGATGTGGTGCACAGCACAGCTCCTGCTTTCTGTGTGCAGGGTGTAATTCGGAGCACTGCGTGTAATGGCACGGTGTGGCCTCTGCACAGCGGCTCCGCTCTGGTTTTTACATGGTGGATGATTACTGATATTATGCGGTGATTTATTTGCCGGGTCTGATGCTGCTTGTTCCCCGTGCGCCCCCTGTATGTGCAGACGTGCCTTGCTCCGTGCGCCCCCTGTATGTGCAGACGTGCCTCGCTCCGTGCGCCCCCTGTATGTGCAGACGTGCCTCGCTCCGTGCGCCCCCTGTATGTGCGGACGTGCCTCGCTCCGTGCGCCCCCTGTATGTGCGGACGTGCCTCGCTCCGTGCGCCCCCTGTATGTGCAGACGTACCTCGCTCCGTGCGCCCCCTGTATGTGCGGACGTGCCTCGCTCCGTGCGCCCCCTGTATGTGCGGACGTGCCTCGCTCCGTGCGCCCCCTGTATGTGCGGACGTGCCTCGCTCCGTGCGCCCCCTGTATGTGCGGACGTGCCTCGCTCCGTGCGCCCCCTGTATGTGCGGACGTGCCTCGCTCCGTGCGCCCCCTGTATATGCGGACGTGCCTCGCTCCGTGCGCCCCCTGTATGTGCGGACGTGCCTCGCTCCGTGCGCCCCCTGTATGTGCGGACGTGCCTCGCTCCGTGCGCCCCCTGTATGTGCGGACGTGCCTCGCTCCGTGAGTCCCCTGTATGTGCGGACGTGCCTCGCTCCGTGCGCCCCCTGTATGTGCGGACGTGCCTCGCTCCGTGCGTCCCCTGTATGTGCGGACGTGCCTCGCTCCGTGCGCCCCCTGTATGTGCGGACGTGCCTCGCTCCGTGCGCCCCCTGTATGTGCGGACGTGCCTCGCTCCGTGCGCCCCCTGTATGTGCGGACGTGCCTCGCTCCGTGCGCCCCCTGTATGTGCGGACGTGCCTCGCTCCGTGCGCCCCCTGTATGTGCGGACGTGCCTCGCTCCGTGCGCCCCCTGTATGTGCGGACGTGCCTCGCTCCGTGCGCCCCCTGTATGTGCGGACGTGCCTCGCTCCGTGCGCCCCCTGTATGTGCGGACGTGCCTCGCTCCGTGCGTGCGCTTTGTATCCTGCGTCCTGCTATATACAGTGTGTGAGTCCCGCGTCCCGGCCGTCACCATCTCATCCAAGGAATGTGCTCACACCGACTTCCGAGACATTATCCTTGTGCGCGGCAGGAGACGAGGCCGGCGACTACGTGATCCTCACCGCCACAAACACATCTACTGCGCCTGCCATCAATCCCGGAGAATACGTCCACCGCCAAGCAAAGGACGGACGGCAGATACTCTGTATCTACCCCAGGTGGTGGGGGGAGCAGCTCTGCTGGAATGAGCGGTGGATAATTGCAGTATTTATGGGTCCACGTGCGTCCACTTATCATGGACGGACAGAATGAAGACGATAAAGACATTGCTATTCTCTAGATCTGGGAAAAACGGATCCCACTCTGATCAGCGTCTCATTAGCATAAAAGATCTCCAGGTCTGTGACCGGCACCTAACGAGCAGGTGATAAAACGACTGTGACTAACGAGCAGGTGATATAACGACTGTGACTAACGAGCAGGTGATATAACGACTGACTAACGAGCAGGTGATATAATGACTGTGACTAATGAGCAGGTGATATAACGACTGTGACTAACGAGCAGGTGATAAAACGACTGTGACTAACGGACTGGAAGCCATCACGGCCGGACTATTAGATCTTATCTGAGCGCTGTGCCCCATGTTTACTGTGCCGAGAGCAGAAGCCACAGATCCTGACATATCCATCATTGATATCATCTGGTGCCGGACCGAACCTCATACCTATGTTATGCCATATTGGCAGGTATTCTAGTAAAGAGTGCGTGCCCAGGTTATAGCAGCGCTGATGTGTCCTGGTATAGTGTGTGCCCAGGTTTTAGCAGTGCTGATGTGTCCTGGTATAGTGCGTGCCCAGGTTATAGCAGTGCTGATGTGTCCTGGTATAGTGTGTGCCCAGGTTATAGCAGCGCTGATGTGTCCTGGTATAGTGTGTGCCCAGGTTATAGCAGTGCTGATGTGTCCTGGTATAGTGCGTGCCCAGGTTATAGCAGTGCTGATGTGTCCTGGTATAGTGTGTGCCCAGGTTATAGCAGTGCTGATGTGTCCTGGTATAGTGTGTGCCCAGGTTATAGCAGCGCTGATGTGTCCTGGTATAGTGCGTGCCCAGGTTATAGCAGTGCTGATGTGTCCTGGTATAGTGCGTGCCCAGGTTTTAGCAGTGCTGATGTGTCCTGGTATAGTGTGTGCCCAGGTTATAGCAGCGCTGATGTGTCCTGGTATAGTGTGTGCCCAGGTTATAGCAGCGCTGATGTGTCCTGGTATAGTGCGTGCCCAGGTTATAGCAGTGCTGATGTGTCCTGGTATAGTGTGTGCCCAGGTTTTAGCAGCGCTGATGTGTCCTGGTATAGTGCGTGCCCAGGTTTTAGCAGTGCTGATGTGTCCTGGTATAGTGTGTGCCCAGGTTATAGCAGCGCTGATGTGTCCTGGTATAGTGTGTGCCCAGGTTATAGCAGTGCTGACGTGTCCTGGTATAGTGCGTGCCCAGGTTATAGCAGCGCTGATGTGTCCTGGTATAGTGCGTGCCCAGGTTATAGCAGTGCTGACGTGTCCTGGTGTAGTGTGTGCCCAGGTTATAGCAGTGCTGACGTGTCCTGGTATAGTGCGTGCCCAGGTTATAGCAGTGCTGATGTGTCCTGGTATAGTGCGTGCCCAGGTTATAGCAGTGCTGACGTGTCCTGGTATAGTGCGTGCCCAGGTTATAGCAGTGCTGATGTGTCCTGGTATAGTGCGTGCCCAGGTTATAGCAGTGCTGATGTGTCCTGGTATAGTGCGTGCCCAGGTTATAGCAGTGCTGACGTGTCCTGGTATAGTGCGTGCCCAGGTTATAGCAGTGCTGATGTGTCCTGGTATAGTGCGTGCCCAGGTTATAGCAGTGCTGATGTGTCCTGGTGTAGTGCGTGCCCAGGTTATAGCAGTGCTGATGTGTCCTGGTATAGTGCGTGCCCAGGTTATAGCAGTGCTGATGTGTCCTGGTATAGTGCGTGCCCAGGTTATAGCAGCGCTGATGTGTCCTGGTGTAGTGTGTGCCCAGGTTATAGCAGTGCTGATGTGTCCAGGTGTAGTGCGTGCCCAGGTTATAGCAGTGCTGATGTGTCCTGGTATAGTGCGTGCCCAGGTTTTAGCAGTGCTGATGTGTCCTGGTATAGTGTGTTCCCAGGTTATAGCAGTGCTGATGTGTCCTGGTATAGTGTGTGCCCAGGTTATAGCAGTGCTGATGTGTCCTGGTATAGTGTGTGCCCAGGTTATAGCAGTGCTGATGTGTCCTGGTATAGTGTGTTCCCAGGTTATAGCAGTGCTGATGTGTCCTGGTATAGTGCGTGCCCAGGTTATAGCAGTGCTGATGTGTCCTGGTATAGTGTGTGCCCAGGTTATAGCAGTGCTGATGTGTCCAGGTGTAGTGCGTGCCCAGGTTATAGCGTGCTGACGTGTCCTGGTATAGTGTGTGCCCAGGTTATAGCAGCGCTGATGTGTCCTGGTATAGTGTGTTCCCAGGTTATAGCAGCGCTGATGTGTCCTGGTATAGTGCGTGCCCAGGTTATAGCAGTGCTGATGTGTCCTGGTATAGTGTGTGTCCAGGTTATAGCAGTGCTGATGTGTCCTGGTATAGTGCGTGCCCAGGTTATAGCAGTGCTGACGTGTCCTGGTATAGTGCGTGCCCAGGTTTTAGCAGTGCTGATGTGTCCTGGTATAGTGTGTGCCCAGGTTATAGCAGTGCTGATGTGTCCTGGTATAGTGCGTGCCCAGGTTATAGCAGTGCTGATGTGTCCTGGTATAGTGCGTGCCCAGGTTATAGCAGTGCTGATGTGTCCAGGTGTAGTGCGTGCCCAGGTTATAGCGTGCTGACGTGTCCTGGTATAGTGTGTGTCCAGGTTATAGCAGTGCTGATGTGTCCTGGTATAGTGCGTGCCCAGGTTATAGCAGCGCTGATGTGTCCTGGTATAGTGCGTGCCCAGGTTATAGCAGTGCTGATGTGTCCTGGTATAGTGCATGCCCAGGTTATAGCAGTGCTGATGTGTCCTGGTATAGTGCGTGCCCAGGTTATAGCAGTGCTGATGTGTCCAGGTGTAGTGCGTGCCCAGGTTATAGCGTGCTGACGTGTCCTGGTATAGTGCGTGCCCAGGTTATAGCAGTGCTGATGTGTCCTGGTATAGTGCGTGCCCAGGTTATAGCAGTGCTGATGTGTCCTGGTATAGTGCGTGCCCAGGTTATAGCAGTGCTGATGTGTCCAGGTGTAGTGCGTGCCCAGGTTATAGCGTGCTGACGTGTCCTGGTATAGTGTGTGCCCAGGTTATAGCAGTGCTGATGTGTCCTGGTATAGTGTGTGCCCAGGTTATAGCAGAGCTGATGTGTCCTGGTATAGTGTGTGCCCAGGTTATAGCAGTGCTGATGTGTCCTGGTATAGTGCGTGCCCAGGTTATAGCAGTGCTGATGTGTCCTGGTATAGTGCGTGCCCAGGTTATAGCAGTGCTGATGTGTCCTGGTATAGTGCGTGCCCAGGTTATAGCAGTGCTGATGTGTCCTGGTATAGTGCGTGCCCAGGTTATAGCAGTGCTGATGTGTCCAGGTGTAGTGCGTGCCCAGGTTATAGCGTGCTGACGTGTCCTGGTATAGTGCGTGCCCAGGTTATAGCAGTGCTGATGTGTCCTGGTATAGTGCGTGCCCAGGTTATAGCAGTGCTGATGTGTCCTGGTATAGTGCGTGCCCAGGTTATAGCAGTGCTGATGTGTCCTGGTATAGTGCGTGCCCAGGTTATAGCAGCGCTGATGTGTCCTGGTATAGTGCGTGCCCAGGTTATAGCAGTGCTGATGTGTCCTGGTATAGTGCGTGCCCAGGTTATAGCAGTGCTGATGTGTCCTGGTATAGTGCGTGCCCAGGTTATAGCGTGCTGACGTGTCCTGGTATAGTGCGTGCCCAGGTTATAGCAGTGCTGACGTGTCCTGGTATAGTGTGTGCCCAGGTTATAGCAGTGCTGATGTGTCCAGGTGTAGTGCGTGCCCAGGTTATAGCAGTGCTGATGTGTCCTGGTATAGTGCGTGCCCAGGTTATAGCAGTGCTGATGTGTCCAGGTGTAGTGCGTGCCCAGGTTATAGCAGTGCTGATGTGTCCTGGTATAGTGTGTGCCCAGGTTATAGCAGTGCTGACATGTCCTGGTGTAGTGCGTGCCCAGGTTATAGCGTGCTGACGTGTCCTGGTATAGTGCGTGCCCAGGTTATAGCAGTGCTGATGTGTCCTGGTATAGTGCGTGCCCAGGTTATAGCAGTGCTGATGTGTCCTGGTATAGTGCGTGCCCAGGTTATAGCAGCGCTGATGTGTCCTGGTATAGTGCGTGCCCAGGTTATAGCAGTGCTGATGTGTCCTGGTATAGTGCGTGCCCAGGTTATAGCAGTGCTGATGTGTCCTGGTATAGTGCGTGCCCAGGTTATAGCGTGCTGACGTGTCCTGGTATAGTGCGTGCCCAGGTTATAGCAGTGCTGACGTGTCCTGGTATAGTGCGTGCCCAGGTTATAGCAGTGCTGACATGTCCTGGTGTAGTGCGTGCCCAGGTTATAGCGTGCTGACGTGTCCTGGTATAGTGTGTGTCCAGGTTATAGCAGCGCTGATGTGTCCTGGTATAGTGCGTGCCCAGGTTATAGCGTGCTGACGTGTCCTGGTATAGTGTGTGTCCAGGTTATAGCAGCGCTGATGTGTCCTGGTATAGTGCGTGCCCAGGTTATAGCAGCGCTGATGTGTCCTGGTATAGTGCGTGCCCAGGTTATAGCAGTGCTGATGTGTCCTGGTATAGTGCATGCCCAGGTTATAGCAGTGCTGATGTGTCCTGGTATAGTGCGTGCCCAGGTTATAGCAGTGCTGATGTGTCCAGGTGTAGTGCGTGCCCAGGTTATAGCGTGCTGACGTGTCCTGGTATAGTGCGTGCCCAGGTTATAGCAGTGCTGATGTGTCCTGGTATAGTGCGTGCCCAGGTTATAGCAGTGCTGATGTGTCCTGGTATAGTGCGTGCCCAGGTTATAGCAGTGCTGATGTGTCCAGGTGTAGTGCGTGCCCAGGTTATAGCGTGCTGACGTGTCCTGGTATAGTGTGTGCCCAGGTTATAGCAGTGCTGATGTGTCCTGGTATAGTGTGTGCCCAGGTTATAGCAGAGCTGATGTGTCCTGGTATAGTGTGTGCCCAGGTTATAGCAGTGCTGATGTGTCCTGGTATAGTGCGTGCCCAGGTTATAGCAGTGCTGATGTGTCCTGGTATAGTGCGTGCCCAGGTTATAGCAGTGCTGATGTGTCCTGGTATAGTGCGTGCCCAGGTTATAGCAGTGCTGATGTGTCCTGGTATAGTGCGTGCCCAGGTTATAGCAGTGCTGATGTGTCCAGGTGTAGTGCGTGCCCAGGTTATAGCGTGCTGACGTGTCCTGGTATAGTGCGTGCCCAGGTTATAGCAGTGCTGATGTGTCCTGGTATAGTGCGTGCCCAGGTTATAGCAGTGCTGATGTGTCCTGGTATAGTGCGTGCCCAGGTTATAGCAGTGCTGATGTGTCCTGGTATAGTGCGTGCCCAGGTTATAGCAGCGCTGATGTGTCCTGGTATAGTGCGTGCCCAGGTTATAGCAGTGCTGATGTGTCCTGGTATAGTGCGTGCCCAGGTTATAGCAGTGCTGATGTGTCCTGGTATAGTGCGTGCCCAGGTTATAGCGTGCTGACGTGTCCTGGTATAGTGCGTGCCCAGGTTATAGCAGTGCTGACGTGTCCTGGTATAGTGTGTGCCCAGGTTATAGCAGTGCTGATGTGTCCAGGTGTAGTGCGTGCCCAGGTTATAGCAGTGCTGATGTGTCCTGGTATAGTGCGTGCCCAGGTTATAGCAGTGCTGATGTGTCCAGGTGTAGTGCGTGCCCAGGTTATAGCAGTGCTGATGTGTCCTGGTATAGTGTGTGCCCAGGTTATAGCAGTGCTGACATGTCCTGGTGTAGTGCGTGCCCAGGTTATAGCGTGCTGACGTGTCCTGGTATAGTGCGTGCCCAGGTTATAGCAGTGCTGATGTGTCCTGGTATAGTGCGTGCCCAGGTTATAGCAGTGCTGATGTGTCCTGGTATAGTGCGTGCCCAGGTTATAGCAGCGCTGATGTGTCCTGGTATAGTGCGTGCCCAGGTTATAGCAGTGCTGATGTGTCCTGGTATAGTGCGTGCCCAGGTTATAGCAGTGCTGATGTGTCCTGGTATAGTGCGTGCCCAGGTTATAGCGTGCTGACGTGTCCTGGTATAGTGCGTGCCCAGGTTATAGCAGTGCTGACGTGTCCTGGTATAGTGCGTGCCCAGGTTATAGCAGTGCTGACATGTCCTGGTGTAGTGCGTGCCCAGGTTATAGCGTGCTGACGTGTCCTGGTATAGTGTGTGTCCAGGTTATAGCAGCGCTGATGTGTCCTGGTATAGTGCGTGCCCAGGTTATAGCGTGCTGACGTGTCCTGGTATAGTGTGTGTCCAGGTTATAGCAGCGCTGATGTGTCCTGGTATAGTGCGTGCCCAGGTTATAGCAGTGCTGACGTGTCCTGGTGTAGTGCGTGCCCAGGTTATAGCAGTGCTGACGTGTCCTGGTGTAGTGCGTGTCCAGGTTATAGCAGTGCTGATGTGTCCTGGTATAGTGCGTGCCCAGGTTATAGCAGTGCTGACGTGTCCTGGTATAGTGCGTGCCCAGGTTATAGCAGTGCTGACATGTCCTGGTATAGTGTGTGCCCAGGTTATAGCAGTGCTGATGTGTCCTGGTATAGTGTGTGCCCAGGTTATAGCAGTGCTGATGTGTCCTGGTATAGTGCGTGCCCAGGTTATAGCGTGCTGACGTGTCCTGGTATAGTGCGTGCCCAGGTTATAGCGTGCTGACGTGTCCTGGTATAGTGCGTGCCCAGGTTATAGCAGTGCTGATGTGTCCAGGTGTAGTGCGTGCCCAGGTTATAGCAGTGCTGATGTGTCCTGGTATAGTGTGTGTCCAGGTTATAGCAGCGCTGATGTGTCCTGGTATAGTGCGTGCCCAGGTTATAGCGTGCTGACGTGTCCTGGTATAGTGCGTGCCCAGGTTATAGCGTGCTGACGTGTCCTGGTATAGTGCGTGCCCAGGTTATAGCAGCGCTGACTTATTTTATGTATATCGCACAGGGTGAGCCGTGCTGCCCGTCGTCCTCTGGTCTTGCAGCAGAGCAGGGGTTAATCCCGTCTCTCTCAGATGAGGGGGACGTAGCAGAATAAATCGGCTTCAATATCTCTTGTTAGCGCTATTCAGCCGTGATGGCGCAGGCACAGAATCGCTGCCAGAGAGGAGCGCACTCGTACGTTGCCTGTGCCATAAAATTGCAGGAAGCTGGCAGGAGGAGGGCATCGAAATGAGCAGATTGGGCTCACAGGAGCCGACGCGTACCCAAGCCGCACCGCCCACATCTCTGCAGAAGAAGAGCGGGTACTGTGGAGGCCTGGCTGGAGAGCGGGTACTGTGGAGGCCTGGCAGGAGAGCGGGTACTGTGGAGGCCTGGCTGGAGAGCGGGTACTGTGGAGGCCTGGCTGGAGAGCGGGTACTGTGGAGGCCTGGCAGGAGAGCGGGTACTGTGGAGGCCTGGCAGGAGAGCGGGTACTGTGGAGGCCTGGCAGGAGAGCGGGTACTGTGGAGGCCTGGCAGGAGAGCGGGTACTGTGGAGGCCTGGCAGGAGAGCGGGTACTGTGGAGGCCTGGCTGGAGAGCGGGTACTGTGGAGGCCTGGCAGGAGAGCGGGTACTGTGGAGGCCTGGCTGGAGAGCGGGTACTGTGGAGGCCTGGCTGGAGAGCGGGTACTGTGGAGGCCTGGCAGGAGAGCGGGTACTGTGGAGGCCTGGCAGGAGAGCGGGTACTGTGGAGGCCTGGCAGGAGAGCGGGTACTGTGGAGGCCTGGCTGGAGAGCGGGTACTGTGGAGGCCTGGCAGGAGAGCGGGTACTGTGGAGGCCTGGCTGGAGAGCGGGTACTGTGGAGGCCTGGCTGGAGAGCGGGTACTGTGGAGGCCTGGCAGGAGAGCGGGTACTGTGGAGGCCTGGCAGGAGAGCGGGTACTGTGGAGGCCTGGCTGGAGAGCGGGTACTGTGGAGGCCTGGCTGGAGAGCGGGTACTGTGGAGGCCTGGCTGGAGAGCGGGTACTGTGGAGGCCTGGCAGGAGAGCGGGTACTGTGGAGGCCTGGCTGGAGAGCGGGTACTGTGGAGGCCTGGCAGGAGAGCGGGTACTGTGGAGGCCTGGCAGGAGAGCGGGTACTGTGGAGGCCTGGCAGGAGAGCGGGTACTGTGGAGGCCTGGCTGGAGAGCGGGTACTGTGGAGGCCTGGCTGGAGAGCGGGTACTGTGGAGGCCTGGCTGGAGAGCGGGTACTGTGGAGGCCTGGCTGGAGAGCGGGTACTGTGGAGGCCTGGCTGGAGAGCGGGTACTGTGGAGGCCTGGCAGGAGAGCGGGTACTGTGGAGGCCTGGCTGGAGAGCGGGTACTGTGGAGGCCTGGCTTGGAGAGCGGGTACTGTGGAGGCCTGGCTTGGAGAGCGGGTACTGTGGAGGCCTGGCTGGAGAGCGGGTACTGTGGAGGCCTGGCTGGAGAGCGGGTACTGTGGAGGCCTGGCTTGGAGAGCGGGTACTGTGGAGGCCTGGCTTGGAGAGCGGGTACTGTGGAGGCCTGGCTGGAGAGCGGGTACTGTGGAGGCCTGGCTGGAGAGCGGGTACTGTGGAGGCCTGGCTTGGAGAGCGGGTACTGTGGAGGCCTGGCTGGAGAGCGGGTACTGTGGAGGCCTGGCTGGAGAGCGGGTACTGTGGAGGCCTGGCTGGAGAGCGGGTACTGTGGAGGCCTGGCTGGAGAGCGGGTACTGTGGAGGCCTGGCAGGAGAGCGGGTACTGTGGAGGCCTGGCTGGAGAGCGGGTACTGTGGAGGCCTGGCTGGAGAGCGGGTACTGTGGAGGCCTGGCAGGAGAGCGGGTACTGTGGAGGCCTGGCTGGAGAGCGGGTACTGTGGAGGCCTGGCTGGAGAGCGGGTACTGTGGAGGCCTGGCAGGAGAGCGGGTACTGTGGAGGCCTGGCAGGAGAGCGGGTACTGTGGAGGCCTGGCAGGAGAGCGGGTACTGTGGAGGCCTGGCAGGAGAGCGGGTACTGTGGAGGCCTGGCTGGAGAGCGGGTACTGTGGAGGCCTGGCTGGAGAGCGGGTACTGTGGAGGCCTGGCAGGAGAGCGGGTACTGTGGAGGCCTGGCAGGAGAGCGGGTACTGTGGAGGCCTGGCAGGAGAGCGGGTACTGTGGAGGCCTGGCTGGAGAGCGGGTACTGTGGAGGCCTGGCTGGAGAGCGGGTACTGTGGAGGCCTGGCAGGAGAGCGGGTACTGTGGAGGCCTGGCAGGAGAGCGGGTACTGTGGAGGCCTGGCTGGAGAGCGGGTACTGTGGAGGCCTGGCTGGAGAGCGGGTACTGTGGAGGCCTCACAGTAGTATGAGCAATATGTGGTCGTGTGAAAATAATGGCTCTTGGAACACTGTGGAGAAATTAACCTGCCTATGTGGCTGCAGCGCCTCTGGGCCTGTCTCCCGTGGCTGCAGCGCCTCTGGGCCTGTCTCCCGTGGCTGCAGCGCCTCTGGGCCTGTCTCCCGTGGCTGCAGCGCCTCCAGACTCTTCTCCCGTGGCTGCGGCGTCTCTGGACATGTTTCCATTGAGCACATAGGGGACGTCATTGGTCGGTGATTACACAGGAGCTGGCGGCAGAGGATCTTGATGATTTGTGCATTCAGGGCAGATCCTTCCTCAGACGACCATTAATGACCTCAGTGATCGCAGCCGAGGCCGGAGGTGCCGGGATTTCTGCACGAAGTTCAAACTCCAGAATAGATAAATCCAGAGGTTGTGAAGATGTTTCGATTTCATAATTTGCAGATCATTAACCCCTTCCATATGGACATGTACTGACATCCTAGGAAGATGTCTGCAGTTTTAAAAATACTTTAAAGGGAAGGTGTTGTCAAAATTATTAAAAATATTACTCTTTTAATGTTTTGTTTAAATATTATTTGTTTTTCATTGAGAAAAAGAGAAAAAAAATAATAAGTTTTTGATATTTTCCACTCAAACACTAGGGGGAGCAGCTGCTAAAATCCTACTTTAGAACAACTGTAGAACTAGCTCACATTACAGCTGCCGTAAAAGTGGGCGGAGTCTGCTCTCCTGTGTGTGATGTCACAGTTCCCCCTCCCAATCTGGGGGTTTCCATAAGGATAAGGGAAGATGAAGTTTAGGATCACAGTGCGGAGCCATTTTGTTGGTGGCCGCAAAGTGATGCTAATGTCTAAGTGTCACCGAGGCCAGCTGTATAGTGCTCCACTATATTCTGTTCCGCTGACTGTTTCCCAATGCCCCTGCTGTGATGGTGACAGCCCAGGGGGCACGTCCAGATGACAGCAGGGAGCTCTCCTGTATTAAGTATAGGGGTCGGAGCCCCCCAACCATCACAGTGAATGCATAGAGGCTGCCATAAAGGAGGTGAGTGACTGTCGTTATACACAGCAAATCAAAGATGGCCGCCCCCAGTGCTTCAGTAACACTCGAATTAAATAAAAACGAAATAAAAAGTGAGTTTAATTTTGTATTAAAAATACTTTATTTCATAATTACTATTATTAATACAAAAATAAAAAACTCCGACACCGTCCCTTTAACTTCACATAGTTACATAGGTTGAAAAAAGACCCAAGTCAACCCCTTCACCCTTCTTCCCTTTTCACCTTTAAAGAAAAACAATAAACAAACATTTTATTGCTGTGCCCATAGAAGTTAAATATGGAATTAATTAACCCCTACAGCAAACACTGTAAAAGAAAATAAAAATAAAAAACTCCAGCATTAATAAGCGATCAAAGCATTGGCAGCACATAAAATTAGTATGATTAAAAACAACATCTGACCACGCAGAAAATAAGCCTTTAATCTGCCCCATTAACAGGAGAATAAAAAACCGCTGCACTCTGCTTGGTGCTGTATACATGTACTGATGGTGGTTCTGGTGCCGCACTCATGTACTGATAGTGGTTTTTGATGATGTATTCTTGTTCTGTTGATGGTGCTGATGCTGCATTTGTGTACTGATAGTGGATAGAGGAGAAGTCCAATAATATGGAACGGAGGACAAGTCCAACTGAGTAGCAGATTACTGGAAATATCAAATTAAGACCCCCAGTCATGAATCTGGGACCCTGAACCATAGTAGAGAGATCCCAGACTTTGCCAGTCGCTGCATCAGCTCAAGGAGCCAATTAGTTTTAATTTAATGCCCAAAGGAGAGCGTAATCTGGCAGCACAATATTCCTCCTGCCGTGTGTCCAGCAGCGCCGGGTGCGATGGTCTGCGGAGACCCCAGCACTGATGGCTGTGATGGTCTGCGGAGACTCCAGCAGTGCCGGGTGCGATGGTCTGCGGAGACTCCAGCAGTGCCGGGTGCGATGGTCTGTGGAGACTCCAGCAGTGCCGGGTGCGATGGTCTGTGGAGACTCCAGCAGTGCCGGGTGCGATGGTATGCGGAGACTCCAGCAGTGCTGGGTGCGATGGTCTGCGGAGACTCCAGCAGTGCCGGGTGCGATGGTCTGCGGAGACTCCAGCAGTGCCGGGTGCGATGGTATGCGGAGACTCCAGCAGTGCCGGGTGCGATGGTCTGCGGAGACTCCAGCAGTGCCGGGTGCGATGGTCTGCGGAGACTCCAGCAGTGCCGGGTGCGATGGTCTGCGGAGACTCCAGCAGTGCCGGGTGCGATGGTCTGCGGAGACTCCAGCAGTGCCGGGTGCGATGGTCTGCGGAGACCCCAGCACTGATGGCTGTGATGGTCTGCGGATACCCCAGCACTGACAGCTGCTCTATTTACAGGTATAGAAAACCCAAGACGCCCCAATAATGTGCCAGCGTGTGATCAGCCTGTGCCGCGTCCTGCGATTGTCCAGGGGCCTCCACTTCCATCATCTCCTTCCACCGTTTAGTCTTTGATTTGTGCCTGTCGGAGTCCATTAATGTTTCAGTAAATGGGAATTGGCCCCCAGATGTCGTGTGTGAATGTGAACGGCGGCCAGCCCGCTGTCAGAGCCTCGCACATCAGCCCAGGTGTTATCAAAGGCCCAGATATGCGGGGAATGAAAAATCTTACCGTCTTCCCAATGCAAATCCATAGTGTCAGTATTGGCAGCGCCGGCGCCGGCTGTGCCAGCTGTTTTATCAATGTCGCTTCAGTGGCTTTCAAGAGGCGCAATGTCCATCACAATGACAGGCAGAATCCAGAGCGGCAGCACCTGCGACACCAACAACAGTGCCGGCAGGAGCGCAGCACGGACACCTGCAGCACTGGGGAAGGCTCCAAATGCAATTTAAGTGCTGTGTGCGATTTAATTGGTGAGGGAAAAAACGGCGCCGAGGAGCAACAGCCACATCAGCAAAGCTCTGCCTGCGCCTCTCCAGGAGCAACAGCAATGCCTGAGAGGGGAGATGTAGCAGAGCCGAGCTCGTCATTCACCTGCGGAGAAAGTGGGGGCACTGCCGTAACCCTCTGAAGATAGACAGACATACTGGACAACATGTAACTGGCAGTCCTATGTAACGCCACAGATATCACAGTGCGAGACACTATGCCTACAGCCATCTCTTCTAAACTTATCTGCAGCCTCTGCTCCCTTCCTCCATGCTCCTCTGTCCTCCTCCTCCAGACTCCTCTGTGCTCCTTCTCTTCCTCTGTGCCCCCCACCCCTGTATCCTCGGCAGTGTATGGTCTGAGCACTGACAGGTGGACCCCCACACCTGTAACCTCTGCAGTGTGCGGGGTATGGTCATTGTGACAACATGGACTCTCATGGGTTAAAGTTTCTTAAAATCCAGCCAGACAGCATGATAGATTGTCTATAGACGGGGGAGAAGTCCCTCATTGTTTTTACAAGACTCTTGTTGACTCATGTAATTGTGTTGGTCACTGAAAGCTAGACGTATTGATCTCCAGACTTTTCCAGTAATCATTGTATTGTAGTTGTGTATTGCTAATGTGATTACCTTAGTAGCCATTGTCGAGTCTGTGACTTGCAGACTCCATGTAGATATCTTCAGTCTTTCTGTAGACATCATTTGGATGAACATTGTCCATGCAGCTTGAGATTCATCCAATGGGAGAGGCAATCTTGTCCAACCAATCGATGAGGACGCAGTGTATCTAAGTGGAAGGCTGTGGCTATAAAAGGGACTTCTTTAGGCCACCAGTGGTTGCTGATGGATCCAGTCTAAGCTCTTTGGAGCTGACTAGAGGATCGGGATACCTTATGGCTTAAATCTAGGGACTCCGGTTCCGGTTGGAGACCATATCCACAGCCTAGGGATTTCGACTCCGGCTGCCAGGATTGTATCATCATACCAGGACTACCTAAGGAGGACACTCAGGTTGGGACAGTTCAGTCACCTGTTACAGACTTTGCAGACCTCAGACAGCTTGGAACCTCTGAGGCACGGACATTCTAAATCCCTGGTGAGCAGCGGAAGGGTGAGACTCTGTTGCCTGTTACATTTGTGTGTTTTGCTGGTTATGTGTTATGTGCTGTTAATTGTTTGGGGATCCAATAAAGTCTAATTATTGTGGTTCCCTCACCCTGTGTTGTCTGAGTAGTGTTACGCCCACGGTTAAGGAGGCCGGCGTTCAGTTGGGATGAGCCCTGAGCCACGCTGTCTTTCTAAAGGCGGCGGGTTTTAGTGGACGAGAGCACCCACTGAGCCCCGTGTCTCCACAGTCATCACTGACAGGCGGACCCCCCACCCCTGTAACATCTGCAGCAATGCTGGAAACTTTCATAGCAGATGATCTCTGGATATGAAGCAGAGTTCGTGCACTCGGCTTCAGTGGTCGGCCATGGTGAGGCCTATTCTGAATGGATCCTGTCTGATTATACCTCTGTATGGTCTTGGCCACCGTGCTGCAGCTCAGGTTCAGGGTGGTGACAATCTTCTTATAGCCTCGGCCATCTTTCTGTAGAACAATGATTCTTTTTTTCAGACCCTCTTTGCCATGAGGAGCCATGTTGATCTTCCAGTGACCAATAGGAGGAGTGTGTGAGCGATAACACCGAATGTAACACCCCGGCCCCCCATTCACACTGGAGACCTTGTAACACTATTGAGTGACATGACATCAGGGAGGGGGAATGGCTAATTGGGCACAATTAGGCCATTGTTACTTAGGGGTGTACTCACTTTTGTTGCCAGCAGTTTAGACATTAATAGCTGTGTGTTGAGTTATTTACACTGTTATACAAGCTGCGCACTGACACTGCACATTGTATACGAGCTGCGCACTGACACTGCCCATTGTATACGAGCTGCGCACAGATGCTGCCCATTTTATACGAGCTGCGCACTGACGCTGCCCATTGTATACGAGCTGCGCACTGACGCTGCCCATTGTATACGAGCTGCGCACTGACGCTGCCCATTGTATACGAGCTGCGCACTGACGCTGCCCATTGTATACGAGCTGCGCACTGACGCTGCCCATTGTATACGAGCTGCGCACTGACGCTGCCCATTGTATACGAGCTGCGCACTGACGCTGCCCATTGTATCACAGGGTCAGATCTGCAGAGCTGTCCTAGGAAAAAATAGAGTAAAATATCTACAGAAATGTGAGGGGTGTACTGACTTTTGTGATTTCCTGTAACTCCTCGCTCCTTTTGTATATAAATGGCCATCAATCTTTTCTGCACTTCACCATTTTCCATTTCACCAATTTTTGGGGAATTGATTGACCCTAAATATAGAAGACGCAACCCTGAGATTGGCCCCAAATTCATCATAATCCCTGGAATGAGACCTGGGCAGGTGACGAGGACACACGGACACTGCCGGCGGACATTCATCTCCCGGGACGCCGCTGTCAGTCACTAGCTGGGGATGGTGGGGGTTATAGTACGAGGTCAGAAGACAATAATGAGTCATGGCGGCAGCCACAACTGTCAGGTAAGGGTTAATTAGTGCTTGACACATTGTGTCCTTAGAGGTGAAGTACAGAATTACAAGGTTGTGAGGAGGAAAAGAAAAACAGGGCAAAGAGGCTTACAAAGGTAATAATCCAAGAGAGTCCGCAGCAGACATGTGCAGAACTGTGAGTGCTGCTCTGGAGGTGAGTGGAGCGGTATAGGAGATGACTGATCTAATGAGATCAGAAGAAGTGCAGAAATCCTCTTCCTCTCTCCTCTGCTCCGCTCCTCTTCCCCTCTGCTCCGCTCCTCTTCCCCTCTGCTCCGCTCCCTGCTGCTCCACTACCCTCTACTCTCCTCCACTCTGCTTCCCTCATCTCCCCTCCTCTCCCGTCCCCTCTGCTCTCCTCCCTCTGCTCCCTTCTGCTCCGCTCCCCTCTGCTCCGCTCCCCTCTCCCCTTCGATCTGCTCCCCTCCGCTACTCTCCCCTCCACTTTGCTCTGCTCTGCTCCGGTCCACTCTCCTCCCCTCCGCTCTCCTCCACTCTCCTCTCCTCAGCTCTGCTCCTCTCCCCTCCGCTCTGCTCCCCTCCTCTCCTCCCCTCTGCCATCCCCTCCGCTCCCCTCTCTTCTCCTCTCCTCCTCTTTTCTCTGCTCTGCTCCCCTTTGCTCCTCTCCCCTCCACTTTGCTCCGCTCCCCTTTGCTCTGCTCCCCTCTACTTTGTCCCCCTCCCCTCTGCTCCTCTCCTCCTCTTTGCTCTGCTCCCCTCCGCTCCTCTCCCCTCCACTTTGCTCTGCTCCGGCCTCCACTCTCCTCCCCTCCGCTCTCCTCCACTCTCCTCTCCTCAGCTCTGCTCCCCTCCACTCCGCTTTGCTCCCCTCTGCTCCACTCACCTCCGCTCTGCTCCCCTCCTTTCCTCCCCTCTGCCACCCTCCGCACCCCTCTCTTCTCTCCTCCCCTTTGCTCTGCTCCCCTCTGATTTGTTCCCCTCTCTCCTCCTCTGCTCCTCTCCCCTCCTAATTTGCTCCACTCATCACCTGCAGCGTCATAGAAATAATTATCATAGAACCAATGAGAGTTTATTGATTTAATTAGCGGAAAGCAGGACACAATTCTGCTCAGCGCAAACCTCAACCCTGTCTACTAATTAATGAGATTACAGCTCAGAAATTACAGTGTTTGTGTGAACATAAGTCTACACGCCCCTAATAAAATGCCTATTAAGTTGAATCATTTCAGGTCTCCCCTCCCTCTCTCCCCCCAATCCACCCACCCCTCAATGTCGTCCGTAGTCTGCTCAAATCAACTGAGCTGACATGCTAGTGTGTATAACCACTGAGCCACCCTGCTAGTGTGTATACCACTGAGCCATCCTGCTATTGTGTATAACCACTGAGCCACCCTGCTAATTGTGCATAACCACTGCGCCACCCTGCTATTCTGTGAAACCACTGAGCCACCGTGCTATTGTGTATTACCATTGAGCCACTCTGCTATTGTGCATAACCACTGAGCCAACCTGATATTGTGTATAACCACTCAGCCACACTGCTATTGTGTATAACCACTGAACTACCCTATCATATTTATACCCACTGAGCCACGCTGCTAGTGTGTATAAGCACTGAGCCACCCTGCTAGTGTGTATAAGCACTGAGCCACCCTGCTAGTGTGTATAAGCACTGAGCCACCCTGCTAGTGTGTATAAGCACTGAGCCACCCTGCTAGTGTGTATAAGCACTGAGCCACCCTGCTAGTGTGTATAAGCACTGAGCCACCCTGCTAGTGTGTATAACCACTGAGTTACCCTATCATATTTATACCCACTGAGCCACCCTGCTATTGTGTATAAGCACTGATGCTGCTCTTTGCACATTGTTCTTCAGATGAGTCGGCCACATTAGCAATATTGCCTGTCCACAGCGTATGTGGCCCCCGGCTGGTGACTGCGGATTCCACCTCTGCTCCCCAGTAGTCCCCTATTTGCATAGGACAATGGCCGCGCATGCTCCTCCGTCCATTCCTATAGGACGTCCGATGGAGGGAGGGTGCACACGATCAGGGGGTGACTTACGTGGTGCACCCAGGAAGACTGGGCCCCAGCGCTCAGTGAGTTTTCATCTCTCCCTTTCCTGTATTGCGCAGGTTTAGCAGTGCATTGGTGACGTTTTGTTTTGTGCTGCGCATTCACCTGCTGTGTGTACATGGACGTCTGCTCGATCAGCCACGCCGCCTCCAACTGCAGCAAGTCACAAAAGAACCGCGGGAAGTTCTGCTGTGCCATTGTGGGACGTACGATTGTGGGCCTGTCGGTTGTGGGACGTGCGATCGTGGACCGTGACAGTGTGGAGTGCGTGATCCTGGTGCTGTGCAGTGTGGAGCGCATGGTCCTGGCGCTGTGCAGTGTGGAGTGCGTGATCCTGGTGCTGTGCAGTGTGGAGCGCATGGTCCTGGTGCTGTGCAGTGTGGAGCGCATGGTCCTGGTGCTGTGACAGTGTGGAGTGCATGGTCCTGGTGCTGTGCAGTGTGGAGGGCATGGTCCTGGTGCTGTGCAGTGTGGAGTGCATGGTCCTAGTGCTGTGCAGTGTGGAGGGCATGGTCCTGGCGCTGTGCAGTGTGGAGGGCATGGTCCTGGCGCTGTGCAGTGTGGAGGGCATGGTCCTGGCGCTGTGCAGTGTGGAGCGCATGGTCCTGGTGCTGTGCAGTGTGGAGCGCATGGTCCTGGCGCTGTGCAGTGTGGAGTGCATGGTCCTGGTGCTGTGCAGTGTGGAGGGCATGGTCCTGGTGCTGTGCAGTGTGGAGCGCATGGTCCTGGAGCTGTGCAGTGTGGAGCGCATGGTCCTGGTGCTGTGACAGTGTGGAGCGCATGGTCCTGGTGCTATGCAGTGTGGAGCGCATGGTCCTGGCGCTGTGCAGTGTGGAGCGCATGGTCCTGGCGCTGTGCAGTGTGGAGCGCATGGTCCTGGCGCTGTGCAGTGTGGAGCGCATGGTCCTGGCGCTGTGCAGTGTGGAGCGCATGGTCCTGGCGCTGTGCAGTGTGGAGCGCATGGTCCTGGCGCTGTGCAGTGTGGAGCGCATGGTCCTGGCGCTGTGCAGTGTGGAGCGCATGGTCCTGGCGCTGTGCAGTGTGGAGCGCATGGTCCTGGCGCTGTGCAGTGTGGAGCGCATGGTCCTGGCGCTGTGCAGTGTGGAGCGCATGGTCCTGGCGTTGTGCAGTGTGGAGCGCATGGTCCTGGCATTGTGCAGTGTGGAGCGCATGGTCCTGGCGTTGTGCAGTGTGGAGCGCATGGTACTGGCGCTGTGCAGTGTGGAGCGCATGGTCCTGGCGCTGTGCAGTGTGGAGCGCATGGTCCTGGCGCTGTGCAGTGTGGAGCGCATGGTCCTGGCGCTGTGCAGTGTGGAGCGCATGGTCCTGGCGCTGTGCAGTGTGGAGCGCATGGTCCTGGCGCTGTGCAGTATGGAGCGCATGGTCGTGGAGCTGTGCAGTGTGGAGCGCTTGGCCTGGCGCTGTGCAGTGTGGAGCGCATGGTCCTGGCGCTGTGCAGTGTGGAGCGCATGGTCCTGACGCTGTGCAGTGTGGAGCGCATGGTCCTGGCGCTGTGCAGTGTGGAGCGCATGGTCCTGGCGCTGTGCAGTGTGGAGCGCATGGTCCTGGCGCTGTGCAGTGTGGAGCGCATGGTCCTGGCGCTGTGCAATCTGGAGCGCATGGTCCTGGCGCTGTGCAGTGTGGAGCGCATGGTCCTGGCGCTGTGCAGTGTGGAGCGCATGGTCCTGGCGCTGTGCAGTGTGGAGCGCATGGTCCTGGCGCTGTGCAGTGTGGAGCGCATGGTCCTGGCGCTGTGCAGTGTGGAGCGCATGGTCCTGGCGTTGTGCAGTGTGGAGCGCATGGTCCTGGCGTTGTGCAGTGTGGAGCGCATGGTCCTGGCGTTGTGCAGTGTGGAGCGCATGGTCCTGGCGCTGTGCAGTGTGGAGCGCATGGTCCTGGCGCTGTGCAGTGTGGAGCGCATGGTCCTGGCGCTGTGCAGTGTGGAGCGCATGGTCCTGGTGCTGTATAGTGTGGAGCGCATTGTCCTCGCGCTGTGCAGTGTGGAGCGCATTGTCGTCGCGCTGTGCAGTGTGGAGCACATTGTCCTCGCGCTGTGCAGTGTGGAGCGCATGGTCCTGGCGCTGTGCAGTGTGGAGCGCATGGTCCTGGTGCTGTGCAGTGTGGAGCGCATGGTCCTGGCGCTGTGCAGTGTGGAGCGCATGGTGCTGGCGCTGTGCAGTGTGGAGGGCATGGTCCTGGCACTGTGCAGTGTGGAGCGCATGGTCCTGGTGCTGTGCAGTGTGGAGGGCATGGTCCTGGTGCTGTGCAGTGTGGAGGGCATGGTCCTGGTGCTGTGCAGTGTGGAGCGCATAGTCCTGGCGCTGTGCAGTGTGGAGCGCATTGTCCTGGCGCTGTGCAGTGTGGAGCGCATGGTGCTGGCGCTGTGCAGTGTGGAGCGCATGGTCCTGGCGCTGTGCAGTGTGGAGCGCATGGTCCTGGTGCTGTGCAGTGTGGAGCGCATGGTCCTGGTGCTGTATAGTGTGGAGCGCATTGTCCTGGTGCTGTGCAGTGTGGAGCGCATGGTCCTGGCGCTGTGCAGTGTGGAGCGCATGGTGCTGGCGCTGTGCAGTGTGGAGCGCATGGTCCTGGCGCTGTGCAGTGTGGAGCGCATGGTGCTGGCGCTGTGCAGTGTGGAGGGCATGGTCCTGGCGCTGTGCAGTGTGGAGCGCATGGTCCTGGTGCTGTGCAGTGTGGAGGGCATGGTCCTGGTGCTGTGCAGTGTGGAGCGCATGGTCCTGGCGCTGTGCAGTGTGGAGCGCATGGTCCTGGTGCTGTGCAGTGTGGAGGGCATGGTCCTGGTGCTGTGCAGTGTGGAGCGCATGGTCCTGGCGCTGTGCAGTGTGGAGCGCATGGTCCTGGTGCTGTGCAGTGTGGAGGGCATGGTCCTGGTGCTGTGCAGTGTGGAGGGCATGGTCCTGGTGCTGTGCAGTGTGGAGCGCATGGTCCTGGTGCTGTGCAGTGTGGAGTGCATGGTCCTGGTGCTGTGCAGTGTGGAGCGCATGGTCCTGGTGCTGTTCAGTGTGGAGCGCATGGTCCTGGTGCTGTGCAGTGTGGAGCGCATGGTCCTGGTGCACAGTGGTGCAGCTCGGGGGGCACATTCTATTCTTTTTCTGGGGTCTCTCCCGCCTCTGCTGCACATTGTGGGGCTGAACCTTTACCTCCGTGTAGCAGGAGCTGATTAGATGGAGACATCAGAATCTCCGGCCCCTGACAGGGGACGTCCGTGCTGGCCCGGAGCTGATTGCCCGGGTCACCTTGTCCCCGGTAGACGCTTCCGTCAGATGAAGATCTGCTGATGTGATCTGAGCCGCGGTCGCGGGGCCGGACGCTCCTCGCCATCTCCTGCTTCGCTGGGTTTGATAAATGGCTTTGATCGTCGTACAGAGGACGGCGGCTGCGATACGGATTTACAGGAAAAATATCAGAACACAAAGCCTGGAAAATATCAAAAGCGGGAAGAAAGGGCGTGACGGCGCGTTCCTGTGCGCGGAGCGTCGCTAATTACCTCCTCAACAGCACCGCAATGACCTGGACCACTTACTGGCTGCAGGCTCCACACCCCGGCACATGCCTCTCCACCGAAAGAGACATCAAACATCTTCCATAGAAAGGCCATGGATGCCAAGAGGATGAGGGTGGTGGTCCTGGTCTTATGTAAAAGATGGAGGATGATGGGGGTGGTGGTCCTGGTCGTATATAGAAAGATGGAGGATGAGGGTGGTGGTCCTGGTCCTATGTAAAAGATGGAGGATGATGAGGGTGGTGGTCCTGGTCGTATGTAGAAAGATGGGGGTGGTGGTCCTGGTCGTATGTAGAAAGATGGGGATGATGGGAGTGATGGTTCTGGTTGTTAGGTTGACCCCTAAATAGGTCACAACTGTTGCCAGCGATGACCTAATGTGGAGAGGGTCCCGGTCACCCCCTCAGCTTCTCTCAACCTTAATGAGATACAGAGACTGGTATCTGTACATAAAGCGAGAGTGTGCGCTCTGAACTCACGTTTATTACACATACAGGTTTTTATCAAGCTAATAGGGGCGTAGCTGTGTCGTGTGCATAAGCGTAAGTTTCGATTCTCGGCAAAGCATAAGTTTCGATTCTTCATTTGTCCTTGGCTCTTGCCCACCCATGTAGAGCGTAGATGGGTCGGTTTGTACTTCTTGGAAATGGCGTGGGTGACTATCTACTCAAGTTTAGTTAACTCTTTCCTCACAATACCCCCTTTGGCGTGCGTGATGGGGCTGGATCCTATTGAAAAGCTGGAATAGCAGGCTGGTCACCGGATGCTGTCCAAGCCGCGGGTTGCCTGGGGGTGTGAGGTCTTCAAATCCACATCCGTCCTCCGGGTACTGAGCCTGCATACCTCCCGACAAGAGTCACATCATAATGTTTATGCTGGATTATGCTGTTGACAGATGTGACAAGCTTTTATTCTCTGGGAGGCGTATTGTCTGAAGCCGGGGGCTACCCAATATGGTTGCATCTGGTTCATGATTGCGTTTGTGCTACCGTGCGTAGGGTAGTGGAGTATTTGGAAAATGGCAGGGAACCAACTGCGTGGCAGGACGGAGAGTCCGTTTAGGCGCCAAATCCCCTCCACTTTTTGTGCCCCCTTGGCCCGCCATCCGGCCTTTTCTTCCTCAAAGGCGTTTTCTTGTGTCTCAGAGAGGTTCTGCGTTTCTTCCTCCATCGTTGACCCTGTTTATGTCTCCTTCAAAGTGAGTAAGGCTGCTTGTTTTGCTGTTTGGTCGGCCAAGTGCTTTCCCCTAGCCTCGGGTGTTTGGGCCTTGGTGTGGGCAGCAAACTTTATGATTGCTAGCTGCTTTGGTATCAAGGCTACTTCCATTAGTTTCTTCACTGAGGCTCCATGCCTGATGGGATTTCCTGCCGCTGTGAGGAATCCTCTAGTTTGCCAGATTGTGCCAAAGTCGTACACAATGCCGTGTGCATAGGCTGAGTCCGTGTAGATGTTTGCTGTTCGTTCTTCCAGAAACTCAATTGCCCAGATAAGGGTGAGAAGTTCTGCTTCTTGGGCAGATATGTGCGGAGGTAGCGGTTGCCTGGTTATGACTTCATGTAGGGTTACTACCGCAAATCCAGTGTGGAATTTGCCTGTTTCGTCGGCGTATCTACTACCATCCACAAAAAGTTCGAAGTCTGGATTTGCAAGTGGTGTTGTTTGAATATTGTGCAGGGGCTTCGCCTCATGTTGGATGAGTTCTTGACAATCGTGGTCAAATGGTGCGTTGTTACGGTTGTCACTCTCTTCCTCTGTCCCCCCTTCTAAACTGGTGAAGATCAGAAGATCAACAAGGTTTAGACTGGTTACTCGAGCGAATGAGATGTTTGGGGCTAGCAACAGCGTGCACTGAAGTCTGACTTGTCTTGCCATGGAGAGGTGTTTCAGCTGCACTTGGTTGAGAACAGCATAGATGTCATGGCTGGTAAGGATGGTGGTCGGGAAATCGAGTGAGATTTCGGATGCTTTCTGCAGTATGTTTGAAACTGCTGTGATTGCACGGACACAGGTTGGTGCTGCTCTGGTGACTGTGTCGAGTTGAGAGGAGTAGTACCTGATTATATGTTTTTCTGTCTTCTGGGTGAGTACTACTATGGCAAATCCTTGAAGTTCTGCTACGAACAGGTAAACATTGAGATCGTAATTTGGTAGTGCCAGAGCCGGAGCATCAATCACTAGTTCCTTGAGCTGTTGGACGCTTTGTCGAGCTTCTTCTGTAAGGAAGAATGGAACATTCATGGTGCAATCATATAATGGTTGCATGAGTAATGACGCATTGGGAATCCACTGTCTGCAGAATGATATTAGTCCTAAAAATCCTCTGAGCTGCTTGAGGTTTCTAGGAATGCTGGCTTTCCTGATCACTTCTTGTCTGTCCGGGCTGAGATGTTTTTGTCCTGCAGAGAGACAATGACCCAGAAAAGTGACCTTTGTCTTGCAGAATTGTAACTTGTCCTTACTCGCTTTCCATCCTGATTCTTCTAGGAAGGTTAGAAGACTTATTGAAGCCGTTTTACATTCTTCTTCGCTTGGACAGCAAAGTAGTAGGTCATCCACGTACTGGAGGAGGACACAGTGGTCAGGGGATGGCCAGCCTTGAAGGACACTACTCATAGCCTGAGTATATAGAGTAGGGGAATGCTGCATCCCTTGTGGCAGCCTTGTCCATGTGTATTGGCTTTGTTTATGCGTGAATGCAAAGAGGTCTTGACATGCTGTATCCAATGGTACCGAGAAAAAAGCGTTGGCAAGATCTATGACTGTGTAATGGGTAGAAGTAGCCGGTACCTGTGTGAGTAGAGTATGTGGGTTGGGAACAACGGGAGTGAGGGGCTCCAGTATTGAGTTTACTGCCCTTAAATCGTGTACCATGCGGTACGCAACTGAGCCACCTTTCTTCACCTGTTTCTTCTTGACAGGGAATAGCGGAGTATTGTACGGAGACTTAGTAGTTCTGAGAGCTCCCGACTTCACTAGTTCTTTTATTTGGTGATCCAGGGCGGCTTCCTGTTGAGCGTTAAGAGGGTATTGTCTCAGCTGTGGTGGTGTCATTCCAGGTTTGACTGATACTTTTACGGGGGGGCACGGGTAGTGTGCTGAGGTCAGTTTTCGATGTGGACCAGAGTTTTGCGGGAACTTGGAGAAGTACTGGGTCCGTGTCTGCTTCCTGTGTGGCATCAATTTCTAGTCGATCTTCGATCATCTGAATGTTGCACAGGACTTCTTCTGGAATATCTTCTGGAATTCGCAGGACAGCGGAACCATCTTCGTTATAGACAATCTGAGCTTGTAATCTTGATAGTACATCTGCTCCCATTAGGGCTGTAGACTGTTGTGGGGACACTAATGGACACGAATATGTGTGGTCCCAGTTTCACCTTCAGTGGATGTGTTATTGGGATTATCTGGGCTTGTCCATCAAATCCGGATACTACAGTAGCTTCAGATGAGATGGAGTCTTCAGGTACCAGGTTCCTGGGGTTCAGGAGCGTGAGGCTCCTGAGTCCACTAGAGCCCTTATTTCCTTGTTACCAATTTGAAGGGGGACGTGTATAAATGGACCTCTGGCATCCCTATCCCGTGCTGCCCCAAGTCAGGCAGTCTTCTCCTCCTGACTCTCGGGTTGGTTTTGAGTTTCCCTCTTCTTCTTTCTACAGTCTCTGATCACGTGTCCTCTGATTCCACAATAGTAGCAGGTCGGTGCCTTCTTTCTTGTACCTTCTGGCTGACCGTCTACTGCCGCTACAACAACTTTCTTGGTCCTTTTATCCTTTGCGTCGGTTTCTAAACCACTTGCTTTGTTGACTAGAAGATCTATGTCCTCCATGTTTCTCCATTCTGGGCAGCACGCTTTCAATCTTTCTGCCAGAGGTGCATGTATTCCATCCATGAAGGATCTTACCGTGAGGCGACGTATCGCACCCGCTTGTAAGGCCAGTCCTTCATCTGCGAATGACTGCATCAATCTGTAGTAAAATGAGCTGACATTCTCCACAGGACCTTGGTGCACTGGTCCCATTGTGCCCTTAGTTCTTTGTTCCTGGGCACAGAAAAGATTTGAGTCTTGTCATGAAGTCTTGGCCGGACGCCACAGTCTGGGTATCGGCTGGAACATTCCCTGCCAGATGGGCAGTAAGTTTGGCATACAGTTCAGGGGACATTTTGACTCTACATAAACCCTCCATGTCCAACCAAGTGCTCCGGTAAGAGACCTGTATTTGGTCCAAGTAACGTGAAAAACTGACGGGGTTTCGAGTCGGGTCAGGGGCATTTTGCAGGAAAGCCATCTGCTCGGCAGGAGTCCAGGGTACATATACATCATATGCACGGGGAATTGGATCTCTGGGAGCATTTGGGTTTCCTGGGTCAACGGGTGGTGTTATGAGGGCTCTTCTTTCTATTACGGGATAAAGAGGCGCTGGTGCTGTGGCTTGTTTATAACGTGGGGCTCCACAGGCCAGGCATGTTTCACTCCAACCCGGGTTTTGTTGGCCACAATTGGTGCAGGTCCATCCCTGGGGTCCTGCTGCTTGTGGGGTCGTTATATGAGTAGTCGACGCGTACGGGGGAGGCTCAAAATCTATATTAGCTTTTTTCAGTTTCTTCCCATGTGTCTGATTCTTCATGGTATATCCAACCTTGATCGTGGGCTGTCTTTACCATGTCAGGAAGAGTTCTGACCACTTCCGTCCATGATTTATCTGCTATTTCTCCTGCTCTGGTAACTCTTATCTTGTCCCATTTGTTGGGATCCAGTTGGTCCTTCCCCTTCAATCCAAATGTTTTATAAACCTCCCTGGACTGACTAGCTATACTTTTCCCATGGTAGCACGTAATGAGATGCGGCAGGGTGCATCCAGCTCCGTCCTTTGATGTTCCTTGACCCATTCTCCGTCTATTTTCTTCATCTTTTAGACCCTTAAACGTCCCTTGGACTATAATCACCTATCTTGGAAGTACCCAGAGGCTGACTCCTTTTTCTGTATTTCTACTTTAGGTGGGGTCCTAACTTTGCTTCGAGGGGGCTGAGTATGGAGAATGGTCCTGGGGTACCCTTCTTATGGTGGAGATATATTCTATAGCCGATAATAACAGCAAACAAGGCTATCCCACCTAACACCAGGGCGGTGAATATCCCTTCCATTAGACAGGACAGACACACTATGCCCTTAGCAACACTCACTCACGTGAGGGCCTATGAAGTTGGTTATCTGGTTCACCCCGAGGTGGTTTTAGCACTGGCACTGCTCCCACTGCGCTCGCTCCGGAACCTAAAGGTGTCCGGCCTGGCCCTGGGATACAGTTTTAGCCTGGAGGAACCAGTTGTTACCGACTTCTCTGATCTATGACAGTCAACAAGGACAAAAGCACAGAAAAGCATCTACTGGCAAGAGTTCTTTCTTTCAGAGTTCAGTAGTGACCCGCCAATTACCCAGTTTTTACTCAGTGTCCTTCTTGCAGAGGTGAGGAAAGAGGAGGACAGAGATGGGGAGCAAAAGAGCAGAAAAGATTTCAACTCTTACCTGGCCGGGTGTTTCTGGTCCCCTCGTCCTCAGGATGGCAAGACGGTCCACTGGATCCTGGAGTATGTGCGGGTCCCTGTTCGGGCGCCAGAAATGTTAGGTTGACCCCTAAATAGGTCACAACTGTTGCCAGCGATGACCTAATGTGTTGAGGGTCCCGGTCACCCCCTCAGCTTCTCTCAACCTTAATGAGATACAGACAGAGACTGGTATCTGCACATAAAGCGAGAGTGTGCGCTCTGAACTGACGTTTATTACACATACAGGTTTTTATCAAGCTAATAGGGGCGTAGCTATGTCGTGTGCATAAGCGTAAGTTTTCATTCACAGCAAAGCGTAAGTTTCGATTCTTCATTTGTCCTTGGCTCTTGCCCACCCAGCTAGAGCGTAGATGGGTCGGTTTGTACTTCTTGGAAATGGCGTGGGTGACTATCTACTCAAGTTTAGTTAACTCTTTCCTAACATGGTCTTATGTACAAAGATGGAGGATGATGAGGGTGGTGGTCCTGGTCTTATGTAAAAGATGGAGTATGTAAAGGGTGGTGGTCCTGGTCTTATGTAGAAAGATGGAGGATGATGGGGGTGGTGGTCCTGGTCTTATGTAAAAGGTGGAGGATGATGAGGGTGTTGGTCCTGGTCTTATGTAAAAGGTGGAGGATGATGAGGGTGGTGGTCCTGGTCTTATGTAAATATGGAGGATGATGAGGGTGGTGGTCCTGGTCTTATGTAAATATGGAGGATGATGAGGGTGGTGGTCCTGGTCTTATGTAAAGATGGAGGATGATGAGGGCGGTGGTCCTGGTCTTATGTAAAGATGGAGGATGATGAGGGTGGTGGTCCTGGTCTTATGTAGAAAGATGGAGGATGATGAGGGTGGTGGTCCTGGTCTTATGTAAAGATGGAGGATGATGAGGGTGGTGGTCCTGGTCTTATGTAAAGATGGAGGATGATGAGGGTGGTGGTCCTGGTAGTTATGATTCATTTAGATACAGTAGCAGTCGGTGGAAGTATCATCGTTGCCGCCATCATAGGGCTGTCACCCAGCTTTCTGAGGGGCCTGAATCACATGATTTCCACTCCCTCTTCCGTGGTCACCCAGCTTTCCCGGCTCCTGCATGTGGTCTGTGCCTCCGTGTGCACAGCCATATTTACCACCAGTGCAGAATCTGTGAATGCCGGATGATGACCCCTGTGGGGGCCATTATGGCCGCAGATTGGGGGTCACCCAGCTTTCCCAAGAACAGAGCGTGTAACAGTGAGGACACAAGTATTCCTAACCTGCGCTCATAGTGTCCGGTGTCAGCCCTCGGGTACATCTACAGCAGTATATACCGTATACCAACCTGTGGCCATATTATCCCGTGTCAGGCCTCGGTTGCATCTACAGCAGTATATACCGTATACCAACCTGTGGCCATATTATCCGGTGTCAGCCCTCGGGTACATCTACAGCAGTATATACCGTATACCAACCTGTGGCCATATTATCCGGTGTCAGCCCTCGGGTACATCTACAGCAGTATATACCGTATACCAACCTGTGGCCATATTATCCGGTGTCAGGCCTCGGGTACATCTACAGCAGTATATACCGTATACCAACCTGTGGCCATATTATCCCGTGTCAGCCCTCGGGTACATCTACAGCAGTATATACCGTATACCAACCTGTGGCCATATTATCCGGTGTCAGCCCTCGGGTACATCTACAGCAGTATATACCGTATACCAACCTGTGGCCATATTATCCCGTGTCAGGCCTCGGTTGCATCTACAGCAGTATATACCGTATACCAACCTGTGGCCATATTATCCGGTGTCAGCCCTCGGGTACATCTACAGCAGTATATACCGTATACCAACCTGTGGCCATATTATCCGGTGTCAGCCCTCGGGTACATCTACAGCAGTATATACCGTATACCAACCTGTGGCCATATTATCCGGTGTCAGCCCTCGGGTACATCTACAGCAGTATATACCGTATACCAACCTGTGGCCATATTATCCGGTGTCAGGCCTCGGGTACATCTACAGCAGTATATACCGTATACCAACCTGTGGCCATATTATCCCGTGTCAGGGCTCGGGTACATCTACAGCAGTATATACCGTATACCAACCTGTGGCCATATTATCCAGTGTCAGCCCTCGGTTACATCTACAGCAGTATATACCGTATACCAACCTGTGACCATATTATCCGGTGTCAGGCCTCGGGTACATCTACAGCAGTATATACCGTATACCAACCTGTGGCCATATTATCCAGTGTCAGCCCTCGGGTACATCTACAGCAGTATATACCGTATACCAACCTGTGACCATATTATCCAGTGTCAGGCCTCGGGTACATCTACAGTAGTATATACCGTATACCAACCTGTGGCCATATTATCCGGTGTCAGCCCTCGGGTACATCTACAGCAGTATATACCGTATACCAACCTGTGGCCATATTATCCGGTGTCAGGGCTCGGGTACATCTACAGCAGTATATACCGTATACCAACCTGTGGCCATATTATCCGGTGTCAGGCCTCGGGTACATCTACAGCAGTATATACCGTATACCAACCTGTGGCCATATTATCCGGTGTCAGCCCTCGGGTACATCTACAGCAGTATATACCGTATACCAACCTGTGGCCATATTATCCGGTGTCAGGCCTCGGGTACATCTACAGCAGTATATACCGTATACCAACCTGTGGCCATATTATCCGATGTCAGCCCTCGGGTACATCTACAGCAGTATATACCGTATACCAACCTGTGACCATATTATCCAGTGTCAGGCCTCGGGTACATCTACAGTAGTATATACCGTATACCAACCTGTGGCCATATTATCCGGTGTCAGCCCTCGGGTACATCTACAGCAGTATATACCGTATACCAACCTGTGGCCATATTATCCGGTGTCAGGGCTCGGGTACATCTACAGCAGTATATACCGTATACCAACCTGTGGCCATATTATCCGGTGTCAGGCCTCGGGTACATCTACAGCAGTATATACCGTATACCAACCTGTGGCCATATTATCCGGTGTCAGCCCTCGGGTACATCTACAGCAGTATATACCGTATACCAACCTGTGGCCATATTATCCGGTGTCAGCCCTCGGGTACATCTACAGCAGTATATACCGTATACCAACCTGTGGCCATATTATCCGATGTCAGCCCTCGGGTACATCTACAGCAGTATATACCGTATACCAACCTGTGGCCATATTATCCGGTGTCAGCCCTCGGGTACATCTACAGCAGTATATACCGTATACCAACCTGTGGCCATATTATCCCGTGTCAGGCCTCGGGTACATCTACAGCAGTATATACCGTATACCAACCTGTGGCCATATTATCCGGTGTCAGGCCTCGGTTGCATCTACAGCAGTATATACCGTATACCAACCTGTGGCCATATTATCCGGTGTCAGCCCTCGGGTACATCTACAGCAGTATATACCGTATACCAACCTGTGGCCATATTATCCAGTGTCAGCCCTCGGGTACATCTACAGCAGTATATACCGTATACCAACCTGTGGCCATATTATCCGGTGTCAGCCCTCGGGTACATCTACAGCAGTATATACCGTATACCAACCTGTGGCCATATTATCCGGTGTCAGCCCTCGGGTACATCTACAGTAGTATATACCGTATACCAACCTGTGGCCATATTATCCGGTGTCAGCCCTCGGGTACATCTACAGCAGTATATACCGTATACCAACCTGTGGCCATATTATCCGGTGTCAGGCCTCGGGTACATCTACAGCAGTATATACCGTATACCAACCTGTGGCCATATTATCCGGTGTCAGGCCTCGGTTGCATCTACAGTAGTATATACCGTATACCAACCTGTGGCCATATTATCCGGTGTCAGCCCTCGGGTACATCTACAGCAGTATATACCGTATACCAACCTGTGGCCATATTATCCGGTGTCAGGCCTCGGTTGCATCTACAGCAGTATATACCGTATACCAACCTGTGGCCATATTATCCGGTGTCAGCCCTCGGTTGCATCTACAGCAGTATATACCGTATACCAACCTGTGGCCATATTATCCCGTGTCAACCCTCGGGTACATCTACAGCAGTATATACCGTATACCAACCTGTGGCCATATTATCCGGTGTCAGCCCTCGGTTGCATCTACAGTAGTATATACCATATACCAACCTGTGGCCATATTATCCGATGACAGGCCCTAATTATACAGTGGCATGAAAAAGTCTGTGCACCCCTGGTCAAAATTCCTGCTACTGTGGACAGATAATCTGATGATGAAATGATCTCTGAAAGGCAGAACGTTACTGATGACATTTCCTTTTGTATTTTAGTAAAAAAATATATTTTCATCTTTTACATTTTAAAATTAACAAAAAAGGAAAATGGGGCGATGCAAAAGTCTGGGCACCCCTGGAGATTTGTGTGCTCAGATCAGTTTCACATCTTAACTCTCCTGTTAGGGTTACAGCTCGTTCTCTATCATCGTTAGGAGAGGCCGGGGATAGAAATGTCACAGCTTTATAAACACCAGCCTCCTCTAACCTTGTACCAAAAAAACAGCAGCCATGGGTTCTTCTAAGCAGCTGCCTAGCACTCTGAAACTGGTGGAGGCCCACAAAGCAGGAGAAGGCTATGAGAAGATAGCCAAGGGTTTTCAAGTCGCCCTTTCCTCATTTTGAAATGTAATTAGGAAATGGCGGTTACCAGGAGCAGTGGAGGCAAGAGAAGGTCTGGAAGACCAAGCAATGTCTGTGAGAGCTGCTGGTAGGAGGCAAATCAGAGCCCCTGCATGACTGCAAAAGACTATCAGGGATATATATCAGACTCTGGAGTTGTGGTTCATTGTTCTACTGTTCAGAGACATCTGCACAAATATGGCCTCCATGGTAGAGTCATCAGAAGAAAACCTCTCCTGTGTCCTCACTGATATTTCTGGCTCTGCAGTACACGCGGAGCTTCTTGTCTTCCCAGCTCTGCAGTACACGCGGAGCTTCTTGTCTTCCCGGCTCTGCAGCACACGCGGAGCTTCTTGTCTTCCCGGCTCTGCAGTACACGCGGAGCTTCTTGTCTTACCGGCTCTGCAGCACACGCGGAGCTTCTTGTCTTACCGGCTCTGCAGTACACACGGAGCTTCTTGTCTTCCCAGCTCTGCAGTACACGCGGAGCTTCTTGTCTTCCCGACTCTGCAGTACACGCGGAGCTTCTCGTCTTCCCGGCTCTGCAGTACACGCGGAGCTTCATGTCTTCCCGGCTCTGCAGTACACGCGGAGCTTCTTGTCTTCCCGTCTCTGCAGTACACGCGGAGCTTCTTGTCTTCCCGTCTCTGCAGTACACGCGGAGCTTCTTGTCTTCCCGGCTCTGCAGCACACGCGGAGCTTCTTGTCTTACCGGCTCTGCAGCACACGCGGAGCTTCTTGTCTTCCCGGCTCTGCAGTACACGCGGAGCTTCTCGTCTCCCCGGCTCTGCAGCACACGCGGAGCTTCTTGTCTTACCGGCTCTGCAGCACACGCGGAGCTTCTCGTCTTACCGGCTCTGCAGTAGACGCGGAGCTTCTCATCTTCCCGGCTCTGCAGTACACGCGGAGCTTCTCGTCTCCCCGGCTCTGCAGTACACGCGGAGCTTCTCGTCTTCTTGGCTCTGCAGTACACGCGGAGCTTCTCGTCTCCCCGGCTCTGCAGCACTCGCGGAGATCCATCACGCTCCGTTATGTGGCCACCTGGGAGCCATTACCCTATTTCTGGGTAAGCAGACGCGTAATCTCACCTGTTTAATGAGAGACCGGAGAAATTAATATTTTAAGAAAGAACACGAGACGTAAAATATCGCACAACAAGGCGCAGTAATGACGCCGCCGCGCGCTGCACACAGGATTATTAGCCTTCAGCCGGAGCGCGGTTCCCGGAGGATGACGGGAGTGATGGCGGATAACGATCACTCCCCGCGCCCATCATTACTGCTCACACCGGAGGAGACGACCCACATCTGTGTCTGACGTCACCGCGAGCATCTGCAGAACTACAGAGGACAGGAGCGGCCATTAAAGGCGTGACTCCGCCCACTGCGGGGCGTTCTGTCCCGCCTGTGACCCTCCATGACCCGGCGTCTGCACCGTCTTACACTTTGCTTCATTCGGGTTTCCTGCGGCTGTAGATGAATGGAAACCGCTACATTGGTATTTACTGAAAATAATGTCTGCAACTGTAACAAACCCTCAGCTGCGCATCATCAGAGATCCATCAAATCTACACCACAGATCACAGGTTTGTTGTCACCAGACAATTGTGTCTTTCCCATCACACTTGTGTTTATCAGATGAGCTGTATAATGAATAGAGAACATTGTGCAGACAGTGACGAGGTCAGGAATAATGATTGTTACATGTAATAATAATGTCCTCTTCACACTTGGCTTTCGGCACAGATCGCTTCTTTGCACAATTCCAGCTTTGCAGATCTTTGGCATCTAGCTGGTAATGTGCGGAGGTAATCTGGAGATATTTCGCCCCATGCTTCCCCCCTCCCTGGATCGTCTTGATGGGCACTTTTTGGTACCATACGGTCAAGCTGCTCCCACAACAGCTCTATAGGGTTGAGGTCTGGTGACTGGGCCACTCCATTATAGATAGATACCAGCTGCCGGCTTCTTCCCTAAATATTTCATGCATAATTTGGAGGTGGCTTTGGGTCATTGTCCTGTTGTAGGATGAAATTGGCTCCAATCAAGCGCTGTGCACAGGGCATGGCACGGCGTTGCAGAATGGAGTGATAGCCTTCCTTATTCACAATCCCTTTTACCTTGTACAAATCTCCCACTTTACCAGCACAAAGCAACCCCAGACCATCACATCACCGCCACCATGCTTGACAGATGGCGTCAGGCAGTCTTCCAGCATCTTTTCAGTAGTTCTGCACCTCACAAATGTTCTTCTGTGTGATCCAAACACCTCACACCTCGATTTGTCCGTCCATAACACTTTTTTCCAATCTTCCTCTGTCCAATGTCTGTTCTTTTGCCCATATTAATCTTTTCCTTTTATTAGCCAGTCTCAGATATGGCTTTTTCTTTGCCCCTCTGCCCTGAAGGCCGGCATCCCGGAGTCTTCACTGTAGACGGTGACACTGGCGTTTTGCAGGTACTATGTAATGAAGCTGCAGGTGAGGACCTGTGAGGCGTGGATTTCTCACACTAGAGTCTGTAATGTACTTGTCTTGTTGCTCAGTTGTGCAGCGCGGCCTCCACTTCCCTCTACTCTGGTTACAGCCTGTTTGTGCTCTCCTCAGTTGTGCAGCGCGGCCTCCACTTCCCTCTACTCTGGTTACAGCCTGTTTGTGCTCTCCTCAGTTGTGCAGCGCGGCCTCCACTTCTCTCTACTCTGGTTACAGCCTGTTTGTGCTCTCCTCAGTTGTGCAGCGCGGCCTCCACTTCTCTCTACTCTGGTTACAGCCTGTTTGTGCTCTCCTCAGTTGTGCAGCGCGGCCTCCACTTCCCTCTACTCTGGTTACAGCCTGTTTGTGCTCTCCTCAGTTGTGTAGCGCGGCCTCCACTTCTCTCTACTCTGGTTACAGCCTGTTTGTGCTCTCCTCAGTTGTGCAGCGCGGCCTCCACTTCTCTCTACTCTGGTTACAGCCTGTTTGTGCTCTCCTCAGTTGTGCAGCGCGGCCTCCACTTCCCTCTACTCTGGTTACAGCCTGTTTGTGCTCTCCTCAGTTGTGCAGCGCGGCCTCCACTTCTCTCTACTCTGGTTACAGCCTGTTTGTGCTCTCCTCAGTTGTGCAGCGCGGCCTCCACTTCCCTCTACTCTGGTTACAGCCTGTTTGTGCTCTCCTCAGTTGTGCAGCGCGGCCTCCACTTCCCTCTACTCTGGTTACAGCCTGTTTGTGCACTCCTCAGTTGTGCAGCGTGGCCTCCACTTCCCTCTACTCTGGTTACAGCCTGTTTGTGCTCTCCTCAGTTGTGCAGCGCGGCCTCCACTTCTCTCTACTCTGGTTACAGCCTGTTTGTGCTCTCCTCAGTTGTGCAGCGCGGCCTCCACTTCTCTCTACTCTGGTTAGAGCCTGTTTGTGCTCTCCTCAGTTGTGCAGCGCGGCCTCCACTTCTCTCTACTCTGGTTACAGCCTGTTTGTGCTCTCCTCAGTTGTGCAGCGCGGCCTCCACTTCCCTCTACTCTGGTTACAGCCTGTTTGTGCTCTCCTCAGTTGTGCAGCGCGGCCTCCACTTCTCTCTACTCTGGTTACAGCCTGTTTGTGCTCTCCTCAGTTGTGCAGCGCGGCCTCCACTTCTCTCTACTCTGGTTACAGCCTGTTTGTGCTCTCCTCAGTTGTGCAGCGTGGCCTCCACTTCCCTCTACTCTGGTTACAGCCTGTTTGTGCTCTCCTCTGAAGGGAGTAGTACACACCGGTGTAGGACATCTTCAGTTTCTTGGCAATTTCTCCATGGAATATCCTTCATTTCTAAGAACAAGAATAGACTGTCGAGTTTCACATGAAAGTTCTCTTTTTCTGGCCATTTTGAGAGTTTAATGGAAGCAACAAATGTAATGCTCCAGATTCTCAACTAGCTCAAAGGAAGGTCACTTTTATAGCTTCTCTAATCAGCAAAACTGGTTTCAGTTGTGCTAACATACTTGCACAAGGGTTTTCAAGGGATTTCTAAACATCCATTAGCCTTCTAACACAGTAAACACAATGTACCATTAGACACTGGAAATGGGCCTCTATACACCTATGTAGATATGTCGTGTTTTGTTTTTTGGATATCCATTTCCTCGCTGTGAATCTCGGGGGTGACGTGTCCTCAATGTGTCGCCTCACACAGAACATTTCCCTTCAGGATCGAGAGATTGTAAGATCATTGTGTCTGGCCGCAGTCGCGGTGGTCTTCTGCGGGGGTCACTGATCGTGTGTTGCGGGATCGGGGTCTTCCCGCCGGTGCGGGTTTATATCTTTTTGTAGGTTAGGCGACTATACCACTAAAAAAAGACACTTTTTTACAGGATAAAGATTTTTACATCACCGCATTTTGATGACTGCAGTTTCTTTATTTTTCTGCGATCCGTCATGTGAGGACTTGTTTTTTGCGGGATGAGTTGGACTTTTTGGTACCATTTTGGGGCACATAATACTTCTTGATTAAGGCAGGGGTTAATATAGGGCCTATACTGTGCCGCCATTGCACAAGTTACAGATGCCCTTAACACCTTGTCCGGAGCTGGTCTCCTCTGGAGGGTGGACGGTGGATTCTCCGCGGGTCAGGCGGGGCTGGACGGGCAGCAGGGACGGGAGGATTAGTGGCAGCGCCACCACTGAGGGCACGCGATGTACCGACAGATCGCGAGGACCCCAGACCATAAAGCACTTGTCGCTGGCGGTAATGTTTAGACCCCTCTTGGTTAAAGGAACACATTGCAATGTGAAGCCAAACGACTGGACCAGACGCCGGCCCCCCGCAGGATCGCCCCCCCCCCCCCGCAAGATCGTCCTCCCCCCGCAAGATCGTCCTCCCCCCGCAGGGTCGCCCCCCCCCGCAGGATCGTCCCCCCCCCGCAGGATCGTCCCCCCCCCCGCAGGATCGTCCCCCCCGCAGGATTGCCCCCCGCAGGATTGCCTCCCGCAGGATCGCCCTCCCCCCGCAGAATGGCCCCCCCTCCCGCAGGATCGCCCCCGCATCACTCACTCTTATTGCAATTTCAAGTGATTCAAGGGGAACGCGAGTAATTCTGCAGTGAAGGACCCTCCACCCCGCACCGGATAATGACCCACTCCAGACGTGACCCCAGAAGGCCAGACATTGACTGCAGTGGAACGTTCTCCGCGTTCCGTCCCTCATTCTCCTGGATACAATAATAAGGAACTTTGCAAATCTCTTTACCTTTCTTATCTTTGCCCTTTTCCAGTCACATCCAGAGCTGCGCTCTCAATTCTGCTGACTCTGTGATGCTGCTATAGTCAGCACCAATATTTGCTTTCCTTATGTTGCATGAATCAGTCACAACATTACTGAAGCTCCGTTACCTCCAGAGCTGTAATCACTGGACCCAGTGTACACCAGTGCTCTGCGCCATCTAGTTGTCAGCGCTGGTAATTGGCTCCCCTGCACAATGACACATGCAGTGCAGGGTCCCTCCGCACAATGACACATGCAGTGCAGGGTCCCTCCGCACAGTGACACATGCAGTGCAGGGTCCCTCCGCACAATGACACATGCAGTGCAGGGTCCCTCCGCACAATGACACATGCAGTGCAGGGTCCCTCCGCACAATGACACATGCAGTGCAGGGTCCCTCCGCACAGTGACACATGCAGTGCAGGGTCCCTCCACACAATGACACATGCAGTGCAGGGTCCCTCTGTACAATGATGCATGCAGTGCAGGGTCCCTCCGTACAATGACACATGCAGTGCAGGGTCCCTCCGCACAATGACACATGCAGTGCAGGGTCCCTCCGAACAATGACATATGCAGTGCAGGGTCCCTCTGCACAATGACACATGCAGTGCAGGGTCCCTCCGCACAATGACGCATGCAGTGCAGGGTCCCTCCGTACAATGACGCATGCAGTGCAGGGTCCCTCCGCACAATGACGCATGCAGTGCAGGGTCCCTCCGCACAATGACACATGCAGTGCAGGGTCCCTCCGCACAATGACGCATGCAGTGCAGGGTCCCTCCGCACAGTGACACATGCAGTGCAGGGTCCCTCCGCACAATGACACATGCAGTGCAGGGTCCCTCCGTACAATGACACATGCAGTGCAGGGTCCCTCCGCACAATGACACATGCAGTGCAGGGTCCCTCCGCACAATGACATATGCAGTGCAGGGTCCCTCCGCACAATGACATATGCAGTGCAGGGTCCCTCCGCACAATGACACATGCAGTGCAGGGTCCCTCCGCACAATGACACATGCAGTGCAGGGTCCCTCCGCACAGTGACACATGCAGTGCAGGGTCCCTCCACACAATGACACATGCAGTGCAGGGTCCCTCTGTACAATGATGCATGCAGTGCAGGGTCCCTCCGTACAATGACACATGCAGTGCAGGGTCCCTCCGCACAATGACACATGCAGTGCAGGGTCCCTCCGAACAATGACATATGCAGTGCAGGGTCCCTCTGCACAATGACACATGCAGTGCAGGGTCCCTCCGCACAGTGACACATGCAGTGCAGGATCCCTCCACACAATGACACATGCAGTGCAGGGTCCCTCCGTACAATGATGCATGCAGTGCAGGGTCCCTCCGCACAATGATGCATGCAGTGCAGGGTCCCTCCGCACAATGATGCATGCAGTGCAGGGTCCCTCCGTACAATGACGCATGCAGTGCAGGGTCCCTCCGCCCAATGACGCATGCAGTGCAGGGTCCCTCCGCACAATGACGCATGCAGTGCAGGGTCCCTCCGCACAATGACATATGCAGTGCAGGGTCCCTCTGCACAATGACACATGCAGTGCAGGGTCCCTCCGCACAATGACATATGCAGTGCAGGGTCCCTCCGCACAATGATGCATGCAGTGCAGGGTCCCTCCGTACAATGACACATGCAGTGCAGGGTCCCTCCGTACAATGACACATGCAGTGCAGGGTCCCTCCGCACAATGACGCATGCAGTGCAGGGTCCCTCCGCACAATGACACATGCAGTGCAGGGTCCCTCTGTACAATGATGCATGCAGTGCAGGGTCCCTCCGCACAATGACATATGCAGTGCAGGGTCCCTCTGCACAATGACACATGCAGTGCAGGGTCCCTCCGCACAATGATGCATGCAGTGCAGGGTCCCTCCGTACAATGACGCATGCAGTGCAGGGTCCCTCCGCACAATGACGCATGCAGTGCAGGGTCCCTCCGCACAATGACACATGCAGTGCAGGGTCCCTCCGCACAATGACACATGCAGTGCAGGGTCCCTCCGCACAATGACACATGCAGTGCAGGGTCCCTCCGCACAATGACATATGCAGTGCAGGGTCCCTCCGCACAATGACACATGCAGTGCAGGGTCCCTCCGCACAATGACACATGCAGTGCAGGGTCCCTCCGCACAATGACACATGCAGTGCAGGGTCCCTCCACACAATGACACATGCAGTGCAGGGTCCCTCCGTACAATGACACATGCAGTGCAGGGTCCCTCCGTACAATGATGCATGCAGTGCAGGGTCCCTCCGTACAATGTCGCATGCAGTGCAGGGTCCCTCTGTACAATGTCGCATGCAGTGCAGGGTCCCTCCGTACAATGTCGCATGCAGTGCAGGGTCCCTCCGCACAATGACACATGCAGTGCAGGGTCCCTCCGCACAATGACACATGCAGTGCAGGGTCCCTCCGCACAGTGACACATGCGGTGCAGGGTCCCTCCACACAATGACACATGCAGTGCAGGGTCCCTCCGTACAATGATGCATGCAGTGCAGGGTCCCTCCGTACAATGTCGCATGCAGTGCAGGGTCCCTCTGTACAATGTCGCATGCAGTGCAGGGTCCCTCCGCACAATGACACATGCAGTGCAGGGTCCCTCCGCACAGTGACACATGCAGTGCAGGATCCCTCCACACAATGACACATGCAGTGCAGGGTCCCTCCGTACAATGATGCATGCAGTGCAGGGTCCCTCCGTACAATGACGCATGCAGTGCAGGGTCCCTCCGCACAATGACGCATGCAGTGCAGGGTCCCTCCGCACAATGACGCATGCAGTGCAGGGTCCCTCCGCACAGTGACGCATGCAGTGCAGGGTCCCTCCGTACAATGACACATGCAGTGCAGGGTCCCTCCATACAATGACACATGCAGTGCAGGGTCCCTCCGTACAATGACACATGCAGTGCAGGGTCCCTCCGCACAATGACGCATGAAGTGCAGGGTCCCTCCGCACAATGACGCATGCAGTGCAGGGTCCCTCCGCACAATGACACATGCAGTGCAGGGTCCCTCCGCACAATGACGCATGCAGTGCAGGGTCCCTCTGCACAATGACGCATGCAGTGCAGGGTCCCTCCGCACAATGACGCATGCAGTGCAGGGTCCCTCCGTACAATGACGCATGCAGTGCAGGGTCCCTCCGTACAATGACGCATGCAGTGCAGGGTCCCTCCGTACAATGACGCATGCAGTGCAGGGTCCCTCCGTACAATGACGCATGCAGTGCAGGGTCCCTCCGCACAATGACGCATGCAGTGCAGGGTCCCTCCGCACAGTGACGCATGCATTGCAGGGTCCCTCCGCACAATGACGCATGCAGTGCAGGGTCCCTCCGCACAATGACGCATGCAGTGCAGGGTCCCTCCGCACAATGACACATGCAGTGCAGGGTCCCTCCGCACAATGACATATGCAGTGCAGGGTCCCTCCGTACAATGACACATGCAGTGCAGGGTCCCTCCGTACAATGACGCATGCAGTGCAGGGTCCCTCCGTACAATGACGCATGCAGTGCAGGGTCCCTCCGCACAATGACGCATGCAGTGCAGGGTCCCTCCACACAGTGACGCATGCAGTGCAGGGTCCCTCCGCACAATGACATATGCAGTGCAGGGTCCCTCCGCACAATGATGCATGCAGTGCAGGGTCCCTCTGTACAATGACACATGCAGTGCAGGGTCCCTCCATACAATGACACATGCAGTGCAGGGTCCCTCCATACAATGACACATGCAGTGCAGGGTCCCTCCGCACAGTGACGCATGCAGTGCAGGGTCCCTCCGCACAGTGACGTATACGTGTCCTCCATGCTCGTCACTGGTCCATACATGTGTGATCCTGAATTCGGGGCTCCCGTCACCGGCTCACACAGCTGCTTTTTGTTGCAGTGTGTCAGTGCGCTTGTTGTCCCCTGCGGGCGGTCACACCTGTGTACATTGGAATGTTGGTTGGATACATTGCATTCTTGACTATAAACCCCATTTCCAGCAGCAGAGCGCGGACTGATGGCGCGATTGTGCTGTATATGGCGCTGCTGGCGGAGGCACCACAACTCCCATCACTGCTCAGCTTCCTGTAAGACGTGGGAGATCACGGGCCGCCGCTCCCGCCGTCTGCTTCCGCCGCCCGCACCCGCCGTCCGCTCCCTACCGTCCGCACCCGCCGTCTGCTCCCGCCGCCCGCTCCCGCTGTCCGCTCCCGTCGCCCGCTCCCGTCGCCCGCACCCGCTGTCTGCTCCCGCCGCCCGCTCCCGTCGCCCGCACCCGCCGTCTGCTCCTGCCGTCTGCTCCCGCCGTCCGCTCCCGCCGCCCGCACAGTTTCCTTTGATTGCAGTTCAGTCATGAGGGTGAGAGTTACAGCTGCACATACAGGAGGATTCTGCTCGAAATCAAACACTCCGCCAGCACCGAGGGAGCCCATCCCAGACGCCTCCTGCAGCACGTGCATCCGAAACAAGCGCTGGAGGCAAAAAGAGCCGAGCGCAGGGTCACCCTTTATACCTGAACCTCTAACTATGCAGCCCTGTGATGTCAGCTCTGAGGCTGAACAGTGACAATGTCTGAAGACATGCGGGACTGTGAACTCCCCCCGCACTGCCGCAGGGAAAACAGCAGCAGACGTGTGAACGTGGCCTGAGGGGGGCAGTAACTGCAATAACCATCACTTAGGAACATCTGCACTGATGGGTGCAGCCTGAAGTGTAAAGAATGGGGGTCTCGTCCTGGTCAGGGCCGGAGCGGGACACCCACGTTCCAAGGCGGGAAATCATATAATGTACATGTATATGGTGCGGATAAATCCATCACTCGCCAGTGACATTCTCTCTGATTGTAGTGGCTCAGTGGTGACATTCTCTCTGATTGTAGTGGCTCAGTGGTGACATTCTCTGATTGTAGTGGCTCAGTGGTGACATTCTCTGATTGTAGTGGCTCAGTGGTGACATTCTCTCTGATTGTGGTGGCTCAGTGGTGACATTCTCTGATTGTAGTGGCTCAGTGGTGACATTCTCTGATTGTGGTGGCTCAGTGGTGACATTCTCTCTGATTGTAGTGGCTCAGTGGTGACATTCTCTCTGATTGTAGTGGTTCAGTAGTGACATTCTCTCTGATTGTAGTGGTTCAGTGGTGACATTCTCTGATTGTAGTGGCTCAGTGGTGACATTCTCTCTGATTGTAGTGGCTCAGTGGTGACATTCTCTCTGATTGTAGTGGCTCAGTGGTGACATTCTCTGATTGTAGTGGCTCAGTGGTGACATTCTCTCTGATTTGTAGTGGCTCAGTGGTGACATTCTCTCTGATTGTAGTGGCTCAGTGGTGACATTCTCTCTGATTGTAGTGGCTCAGTGGTGACATTCTCTGATTGTAGTGGCTCAGTGGTGACATTCTCTGATTGTAGTGGCTCAGTGGTGACATTCTATGATTGTAGTGGCTCAGTGGTGACATTCTCTCTGATTGTAGTGGCTCAGTGGTGACATTCTCTCTGATTGTAGTGGCTCAGTGGTGACATTCTCTCTGATTGTGGTGGCTCAGTGGTGACATTCTCTCTGATTGTAGTGGCTCAGTGGTGACATTCTCTCTGATTGTAGTGGTTCAGTGGTGACATTATCTCTGATTGTGGTGGCTCAGTGGTGACGTTCTCTCTGATTGTGGTGGCTCAGTGTTGACGTTCTCTCTGATTGTAGTGGTTCAGTGGTGACATTCTCTCTGTAGTGGCTCAGTGGTGACATTCTCTGATTGTAGTGGCTCAGTGGTGACATTCTCTGATTGTAGTGGCTCAGTGGTGACATTCTCTCTGATTGTGGTGGCTCAGTGGTGACATTCTCTCTGATTGTGGTGGCTCAGTGGTGACACTCTCTCTGATTTGTAGTGGCTCAGTGGTGACATTCTCTCTGATTGTAGTGGCTCAGTGGTTACATTCTCTCTGATTGAGGTGGCTCAGTGGTGACATTCTCTCTGATTGTAGTGGCTCAGTGGTGACATTCTCTGTAGTGGCTCAGTGGTGACATTCTCTCTGATTGTAGTGGCTCAGTGGTGACATTCTCTCTGATTGTGGTGGCTCAGTGGTGACATTCTCTCTGTGGTGGCTCAGTGGTGACATTCTCTCTGATTGTGGTGGCTCAGTGGTGACAATCTCTCTGATTGTGGTGGCTCAGTGGTGACATTCTCTCTGATTGTGGTGGCTCAGTGGTGACATTCTCTCTGATTGTGGTGGCTCAGTGGTGACATTCTCTCTGATTGTGGTGGCTCAGTGGTGACATTCTCTCTGATTGTAGTGGCTCAGTGGTGACATTCTCTCTGATTGTAGTGGCTCAGTGGTGACGTTCTCTCTGATTGTAGTGGCTCAGTGGTGACATTCTCTCTGATTGTACTGGCTCAGTGGTGACATTCTCTGATTGTAGCGGCTCAGTGGTGACATTCTCTCTGATTGTAGTGGCTCAGTGGTGACATTCTCTGATTGTAGTGGCTCAGTGGTGACATTCTCTCTGATTGTAGTGGCTCAGTGGTGACATTCTCTCTGATTGTAGTGGCTCAGTGGTGACATTCTCTGATTGTAGTGGCTCAGTGGTGACATTCTCTCTGATTGTAGTGGTTCAGTGGTGACATTCTCTGATTGTAGTGGCTCAGTGGTGACATTCTCTCTGATTGTAGTGGCTCAGTGGTGACATTCTCTCTGATTGTAGTGGTTCAGCGGTGACATTCTCTCTGATTGTGGTGGCTCAGTGGTGACATTCTCTCTGATTGTAGTGGCTCAGTGGTGACATTCTCTCTGATTGTGGTGGCTCAGTGGTGACATTCTCTCTGATTGTAGTGGCTCAGTGGTGACATTCTCTCTGATTTGTAGTGGCTCAGTGGTGACATTCTCTCTGATTGTAGTGGCTCAGTGGTGACATTCTCTGATTGTAGTGGCTCAGTGGTGACATTCTCTCTGATTGTGGTGGCTCAGTGGTGACATTCTCTGATTGTAGTGGCTCAGTGGTGACATTCTCTCTGATTGTAGTGGCTCAGTGGTGACATTCTCTGATTGTAGTGGCTCAGTGGTGACATTCTCTGATTGTAGTGGCACAGTGGTGACATTCTCTCTGATTGTAGTGGCTCAGTGGTGACGTTCTCTCTGATTGTAGTGGCTCAGTGGTGACATTCTCTCTGATTGTAGTGGCTCAGTGGTGACGTTCTCTCTGATTTGTAGTGGCTCAGTGGTGACATTCTCTCTGATTGTAGTGGCTCAGTGGTGACATTCTCTCTGACATTCTCTGATTGTAGTGGCTCAGTGGTGACATTCTCTCTGATTGTAGTGGCTCAGTGGTGACATTCTCTCTGATTGTACTGGCTCAGTGGTGACATTCTCTGATTGTAGTGGCTCAGTGGTGACATTCTCTGATTGTAGTGGCTCAGTGGTGACATTCTCTCTGATTGTAGTGGCTCAGTGGTGACATTCTCTCTGATTGTAGTGGCTCAGTGGTGACATTCTCTCTGATTGTAGTGGCTCAGTGGTGACATTCTCTCTGATTGTACTGGCTCAGTGGTGACATTCTCTGATTGTAGTGGCTCAGTGGTGACATTCTCTGATTGTAGTGGCTCAGTGGTGACATTCTCTCTGATTGTAGTGGCTCAGTGGTGACATTCTCTCTGATTGTAGTGGCTCAGTGGTGACATTCTCTGATTGTAGTGGCTCAGTGGTGACATTCTCTCTGATTGTAGTGGTTCAGTGGTGACATTCTCTGATTGTAGTGGCTCAGTGGTGACATTCTCTCTGTAGTGGCTCAGTGGTGACATTCTCTCTGATTGTAGTGGCTCAGTGGTGACATTCTCTCTGATTGTAGTGGCTCAGTGGTGACATTCTCTGATTGTAGTGGTTCAGTGGTGACATTCTCTCTGATTGTAGTGGTTCAGTGGTGACATTCTCTCTGATTGTAGTGGCTCAGTGGTGACATTCTCTCTGATTGTGGTGGCTCAGTGGTGACATTCTCTCTGATTGTAGTGGCTCAGTGGTGACATTCTCTGATTGTAGTGGCTCAGTGGTGACATTCTCTGATTGTAGTGGCTCAGTGGTGACATTCTCTCTGATTGTGGTGGCTCAGTGGTGACATTCTCTGATTGTAGTGGCTCAGTGGTGACATTCTCTCTGATTGTAGTGGCTCAGTGGTGACATTCTCTGATTGTAGTGGCTCAGTGGTGACATTCTCTCTGATTGTAGTGGCTCAGTGGTGACGTTCGCTCTGATTGTAGTGGCTCAGTGGTGACGTTCTCTCTGATTGTAGTGGCTCAGTGGTGACATTCTCTCTGATTGTAGTGGCTCAGTGGTGACGTTATCTCTGATTGTAGTGGCTCAGTGGTGACATTCTCTCTGATTGTAGTGGCTCAGTGGTGACGTTCTCTCTGATTTGTAGTGGCTCAGTGGTGACGTTCTCTCTGATTGTAGTGGCTCAGTGGTGACATTCTTTCTGATTGTGGTGTCTCAGTGGTGACTTTCTCCTCCACTGCGGTCTCTGGTCTGGTGCAGGGGCGCCTGATGTAACCTGCTGTTGCCTAAATGGTCAGAAGAGCAGGGAGGCAATGTCTCTCCTCTCTGCCACTGTTGTTGAAGGCAGTCGTTTACCTCCAGCATGATGTAGAGACCCTGATTCCAGCAATGTGTCACTGAGCTGCTCGGTGCAGTTTTATCAGCAGGAGATTATCACTGAGGACTAGTAAATCTGCTGTCATATAGTCCTCCATATGCTTGATCTCTGTGTAACCTGGAGACCATCACTAATTGAATGTTTTCTGCCTATGCACAGTGTACATAGAAAGCTGCCAATCAGTGGTGTGAGCAGGTTTATATAGAGACAGCTGTCAATCAGTGGAGTGGGCGGGGTTATACAGAGACAGCTGTCAATCAGTGGAGTGGGCGGGGTTATACAGAGACAGCTGCCAATCAGTGGAGTGGGCGGGGTTATACAGAGACAGCTGTCAATCAGTGGAGTGGGCGGGGTTATACAGAGACAGCTGCCAATCAGTGGAGTGGGCGGGGTTATACAGAGACAGCTGTCAATCAGTGGAGTGGGCGGGGTTATACAGAGACAGCTGTCAATCAGTGGAGTGGGCGGGGTTATACAGAGACAGCTGTCAATCAGTGGAGTGGGCGTGGCTATACAGCTCAGATCTGCAGCAGAGAGTTCAGTGACTATAATTCGGGGATTTTCATTTTTATTGTAACAGTAATTTTTCCCAATGTGATGGAACAGTATGTCTGGGTGTAATACTCCGCGCCCCGATGTCCCCGGCCTGCGGGGGCCGTACTGCAGCTCTACCCCATTATCTCCAGTGCAGATCGCCTGTAATACCAGACACAACCTGTGCACAGATGTGGCGCTGTTTTTTTTCTAATCTTTGGCGCGGCTGTTCCCTGTGCGCGGCCTCCTTTCTGAGCTCGTCCTCAGCAGTTCTCTGTTTGCGGCCTCCTTTCTGAGCTCGTCCTCAGCAGTTCTCTGTTTGCGGCCTCCTTTTTGAGCTCGTCCTCAGCAGTTCTCTGTTTGCGGCCTCCTTTCTGAGCTGGCCTCAGCAGTTCTCTGTTTGCGGCCTCCTTTCTGAGCTTGCCTCCGCTCCTTTCTATATTTCCCCTGTGTAATCAGTTTGTGCCGGGACTTGCCTATTCCAGGTAATGGCTGGTGGGGGGTGGGGGGGGGCAGCCGTATCTGAGTGCGCGGCAGTGTGGGTGAGGCTGGCACACCGAGTCCAGCGCCTGTGAGTGCCCCCCTCCTGGTCAGCCCATCCCCCTCCTCCGGTGCCAGCGTGAGTCTAATGAAAAGCAGCAGCTGTTCTGCGCCTTTCAATTTACTCCATGCATTCGCTTCATGCAAATCATATTTCATACCCAGCTGCGAGCAGCAAACAGCGGACGGAGCGCAGTCTGGGGCCGCATGACGGATCCGCCAATAATCCCGCACAGAGGATCGGGCGCAGGATGATGGTGAGACGTATATATATATATACCCCACGTATCCAGGGAAGCAGCGCCGACTAGGACAAGTGCAAACCTTCTGTTCATACGTCCAGTAATCATTGGTTAGATCACATCCAGCAGAGATCACACGTCCAGTAATCATTGGTTAGATCTGATCCAGCAGAGATCACACGTCCAGTAATCATTGGTTAGATCTGATCCAGCAGAGATCACACGTCCAGTAATCATTGGTTAGATCACATCCAGCAGAGATCACACGTCCAGTAATCATTGGTTAGATCGGATCCAGCAGAGATCACACGTCCAGTAATCATTGGTTAGATCGGATCCAGCAGAGATCACACGTCCAGTAATCATTGGTTAGATCGCATCCAGCAGAGATCACATGTCCAGTAATCATTGGTTAGATCGGATCCAGCAGAGATCACACGTCCAGTAATCATTGGTTAGATCGGATCCAGCAGAGATCACACGTCCAGTAATCATTGGTTAGATCACATCCAGCAGAGATCACACGTCCAGTAATCATTGGTTAGATCTGATCCAGCAGAGATCACACGTCCAGTAATCATTGGTTAGATCTGATCCAGCAGAGATCACACGTCCAGTAATCATTGGTTAGATCGCATCCAGCAGAGATCACACGTCCAGTAATCATTGGTTAGATCGGATCCAGCAGAGATCACACGTCCAGTAATCATTGGTTAGATCGGATCCAGCAGACATCACACGTCCAGTAATCATTGGTTAGATCGGATCCAGCAGAGATCACACGTCCAGTAATCATTGGTTAGATCGGATCCAGCAGAGATCACACGTCCAGTAATCATTGGTTAGATCGGATCCAGCAGAGATCACACGTCCAGTAATCATTGGTTAGATCGGATCCAGCAGAGATCACACGTCCAGTAATCATTGGTTAGATCGGATCCAGCAGAGATCACACGTCCAGTAATCATTGGTTAGATCGGATCCAGCAGAGATCACACGTCCAGTAATCATTGGTTAGATCGGATCCAGCAGAGATCACACGTCCAGTAATCATTGGTTAGATCGGATCCAGCAGAGATCACACGTCCAGTAATCATTGGTTAGATCGGATCCAGCAGAGATCACACGTCCAGTAATCATTGGTTAGATCGGATCCAGCAGAGATGACACGTCCAGTAATCATTGGTTAGATCGGATCCAGCAGAGATCACACGTCCAGTAATCATTGGTTAGATCTGATCCAGCAGAGATCACACGTCCAGTAATCATTGGTTAGATCTGATCCAGCAGAGATCACACGTCCAGTAATCATTGGTTAGATCGCATCCAGCAGAAATCACACGTCCAGTAATCATTGGTTAGATCGGATCCAGCAGAGATCACACGTCCAGTAATCATTGGTTAGATCGGATCCAGCAGAGATCACACGTCCAGTAATCATTGGTTAGATCGGATCCAGCAGAGATCACACGTCCAGTAATCATTGGTTAGATCGGATCCAGCAGAGATCACACGTCCAGTAATCATTGGTTAGATCGGATCCAGCAGAGATCACACGTCCAGTAATCATTGGTTAGATCTGATCCAGCAGAGATCACACGTCCAGTAATCATTGGTTAGATCGGATCCAGCAGAGATCACACGTCCAGTAATCATTGGTTAGATCGGATCCAGCAGAGATCACACGTCCAGTAATCATTGGTTAGATCGGATCCAGCAGACATCACACGTCCAGTAATCATTGGTTAGATCGGATCCAGCAGAGATCACACGTCCAGTAATCATTGGTTAGATCGGATCCAGCAGAGATCACACGTCCAGTAATCATTGGTTAGATCGGATCCAGCAGAGATCACACGTCCAGTAATCATTGGTTAGATCGGATCCAGCAGAGATCACACTTCCAGTAATCATTGGTTAGATCGGATCCAGCAGAGATCACACGTCCAGTAATCATTGGTTAGATCGGATCCAGCAGAGATCACACGTCCAGTAATCATTGGTTAGATCGGATCCAGCAGACATCACACGTCCAGTAATCATTGGTTAGATCGGATCCAGCAGAGATCACACGTCCAGTAATCATTGGTTAGATCGGATCCAGCAGAGATCACACGTCCAGTAATCATTGGTTAGATCGGATCCAGCAGAGATCACACGTCCAGTAATCATTGGTTAGATCGGATCCAGCAGAGATCACACGTCCAGTAATCATTGGTTAGATCGGATCCAGCAGAGATGACACGTCCAGTAATCATTGGTTAGATCGGATCCAGCAGAGATCACACGTCCAGTAATCATTGGTTAGATCTGATCCAGCAGAGATCACACGTCCAGTAATCATTGGTTAGATCTGATCCAGCAGAGATCACACGTCCAGTAATCATTGGTTAGATCGCATCCAGCAGAGATCACACGTCCAGTAATGATTGGTTAGATCGGATCCAGCAGAGATCACACGTCCAGTAATCATTGGTTAGATCGGATCCAGCAGAGATCACACGTCCAGTAATCATTGGTTAGATCGGATCCAGCAGAGATCACACGTCCAGTAATCATTGGTTAGATCGGATCCAGCAGAGATCACACGTCCAGTAATCATTGGTTAGATCTGATCCAGCAGAGATCACACGTCCAGTAATCATTGGTTAGATCGGATCCAGCAGAGATCACACGTCCAGTAATCATTGGTTAGATCGGATCCAGCAGAGATCACACGTCCAGTAATCATTGGTTAGATCGGATCCAGCAGAGATCACACGTCCAGTAATCATTGGTTAGATCGGATCCAGCAGAGATCACACTTCCAGTAATCATTGGTTAGATCGGATCCAGCAGAGATCACACGTCCAGTAATCATTGGTTAGATCGGATCCAGCAGAGATCACACGTCCAGTAATCATTGGTTAGATCGGATCCAGCAGAGATCACACGTCCAGTAATCATTGGTTAGATCGGATCCAGCAGAGATCACACGTCCAGTAATCATTGGTTAGATCGGATCCAGCAGAGATCACACGTCCAGTAATCATTGGTTAGATCGGATCCAGCAGAGATGACACGTCCAGTAATCATTGGTTAGATCGGATCCAGCAGAGATCACACGTCCAGTAATCATTGGTTAGATCTGATCCAGCAGAGGTCACACGTCCAGTAATCATTGGTTAGATCGGATCCAGCAGAGATCACACGTCCAGTAATCATTGGTTAGATCGGATCCAGCAGAGATCACACGTCCAGTAATCATTGGTTAGATCGGATCCAGCAGAGATCACACGTCCAGTAATCATTGGTTAGATCTGATCCAGCAGAGATCACACGTCCAGTAATCATTGGTTAGATCGGATCCAGCAGAGATCACACGTCCAGTAATCATTGGTTAGATCGCATCCAGCAGAGATCACACGTCCAGTAATCATTGGTTAGATCGGATCCAGCAGAGATCACACGTCCAGTAATCATTGGTTAGATCGGATCCAGCAGAGATCACACGTCCAGTAATCATTGGTTAGATCGAATCCAGCAGAGATCACACGTCCAGTAATCATTGGTTAGATCGGATCCAGCAGAGATCACACGTCCAGTAATCATTGGTTAGATCGGATCCAGCAGAGATCACACGTCCAGTAATCATTGGTTAGATCGGATCCAGCAGAGATCACACGTCCAGTAATCATTGGTTAGATCGGATCCAGCAGAGATCACACGTCCAGTAATCATTGGTTAGATCGGATCCAGCAGAGATCACACGTCCAGTAATCATTGGTTAGATCGGATCCAGCAGAGATCACACGTCCAGTAATCATTGGTTAGATCGGATCCAGCAGAGATCACACGTCCAGTAATCATTGGTTAGATCGGATCCAGCAGAGATCACACGTCCAGTAATCATTGGTTAGATCTGATCCAGCAGAGATCACACGTCCAGTAATCATTGGTTAGATCGGATCCAGCAGAGATCACACGTCCAGTAATCATTGGTTAGATCGGATCCAGCAGAGATCACACGTCCAGTAATCATTGGTTAGATCGGATCCAGCAGAGATCACACGTCCAGTAATCATTGGTTAGATCGGATCCAGCAGAGATCACACGTCCAGTAATCATTGGTTAGATCGGATCCAGCAGAGATCCGCTGGGAAAAAGTTTTATTGTCTGTTTTGACATAACTGATTTCTGCCAACTCCGTTTTAACCCTGGAGTCTCTGGCAGCTTTCACACATCTGGTTTTTGCCGTTAGGCACAATCCGGCAAAATGTGGATAAAACTGATTCGGCGCTGGATCCATTTTATTCCCCATTGACTTGTGTTAGCGCCGGATTGTGCCGGATGGCTTGCGTTGCATGCGGCGCCCATTGCATGCAGCAAAAAACTGGACCACACCGGATCTGGCGCCGTCCGGCATGTTGTATAATGGAAGCCTATGGGCGCCGGATCCGGCGTCATCTGTCATATGATGGAATCCAATGACTGATTGCATTTTTTTAAACTGCGCATGCTCAGTATCACAACGGATCCATCGAAAAACGGATGAAACGGATGGAAAAAACGGATGTAATGGATCCGTCGCATCAGTTTTTCTACCGGATTGTGCCTGATGGCAAAAAACTGATGTGTGAAAGCAGCCTATGGAGGACGGATCCGTTACCTGATCACTATTTATCATCCATTTTTCTCACATTTGTAAGGATCTGTTTTTTTCTTACTGGATCAGTTTCAAATGGAAATTAAATAGTGATCAGGTAACAGATCTGTTCTCTGCAGGATCAGCTCTAAAGCTATGTTCGCACGTTGCGTTTTTTACCGCGTTTCTGCAGCGTTTTTGGCAGCAGCGTTTTTGCGCTAAAACACATGCGTTTTTGTTTTCCAGCAAAGTCTATGGGAAAAGCAGAAATCCTGTCCGCACTTTGCTTTTTTTTCTGCAGCGTTTAATTTGCATATTTGTGGTCAAAAACCGTGCTGAAAAAGAAGCAACATGTCAGTTGTTTTTGCCATTTGGGTTTTGCAAAGCTGAGTTTTTGACCAAAGTTCTGCAACAAAAAGGCTGCAGTTTGAACTGCAAAGTGCGGACAAGAAACCCAAATTCCCATAGACTTTGCTTGAAAAGCAGAACACAACCATTTTGGCATTAAACGCTGCAGTTGCAAAAGCAGCAAAAAAGCAGGTAAAAAGCAACGTGCGCACATAGCCTAAAAATGGTCAAAAACCAAGGGAAATAAAACGTGCAGAATAAACTGCAGGTACTCCGACGCAACGTGCGCACATAGCCTTACGGAGGATCTCTGCAGGATCTGATCTAATGAATGATTACTGGACGAGTGATCTCTGCAGGATCCGTTCTAACATGATTACTGGACATGTGATCTCTGTAGGAAATGATCTAATGGAGAATTACTGGACATGTGATCTCTGCAGGATCCGATCTAACAGAGGATTACTGGACGTGTGATCTCTGCTGGATCCGATCTAACAGAGGATTACTGGACGTGTGACCTCTGCAGGATCCGATCTAATGGGGGATTACTGGACGTGATACATGATCTCTGCTGGATCCGATCTAATGGACGATTACTGGACGTGTGATCTCTGCAGGATCTGATCTAATGGACGATTACTGGACGTGTGATCTCTGCTGGATCCGATCTAACGGAGGATTACTGGACATGTGATCTCTGCTGGATCCGATCTAACAGAGGATTACTGGACGTGTGATGTCAGCCGTAGATGCCAGGAGTAGTTAGCTGAGGGGCAGAGCTGCTGTTTCATGGTGTAATTACTGACGCTGTCTTGATATCTGTGTGAGCTACGTCCTCTGATGTCGATGGCGGACTATAATTCCCAGCAATACTTGTTTACAGGCAGAGCTTGAATGAAGTCCAGGCTGAATGATGTGCTGCCAGGAGGAGCTCACAGAGGGGCAGGGGTCAGCAATCCTCGGCCGCTCCCTGGCTCACGGCACAGATCTGGCGGTGACTTCTGGAGATTTTTCTAGATTTTAGGCAGAAAATACAATAAAAACAGAAAAACTGCGAAACCGTGATCCTGCAGCGACGCGGGATGTGCCGCAGGTTCTGCCCCCGGCAGTTTCCTTTCTCTGCCGACCTCTCGGCCCATCCTGGAGACACAGACACTGACCGGCGGCTGCTCGGAGCGGTCACGTCCTGCGCCATCAATTACCTGTACTGTGCCTTTAATGATATTCAGCCTCAGAGCAGAAATCTGACCCCCAGGATGACACCTGCCGGCACCGCCGGGCCCGGATCCGGCTCATGCCTTATTCATGGTGACCTCCTGCGTGGCGGACGGACCCTGCAACCGGCGCATTCAGGGTCTTCCCAAAATAGGAAAATCGCCAATATACGTAACTCTCAGCTGTCAACTAAACATTGTGTCTGGAGCGCCGGCTGCATTACTCAGGGGGGGTCGTCACTCAGGACCCTGGGAAAGCTGGGTGACGTCTCCTGCTGGAGAATATAGTCACGTTCTCTGGTGCAATCAGCATTGCACACCTGTGTACTATTACACACCTGTGTACCTATATATACACCTGTGTACTACTATATATACACCTGTGTACTATTACACACCTGTGTACCTATATATACACCTGTGTACTATTACACACCTGTGTACCCATATATACCTGTGTACCTATATATACCTGTGTACCTATATATACACCTGTGTACCATTACACACCTGTGTACCTATATATACACCTGTGTACAATTACACACCTGTGTACCTATATATACACACCTGTGTACTACTATATACACACCTGTGTACTATTACACACCTGTGTACTACTATATACACACCTGTGTACCTATATATACACCTGTGTACAATTACACACCTGTGTACCTATATATACACACCTGTGTACTACTATATACACACCTGTGTACTATTACACACCTGTGTACTACTATATACACACACCTGTGTACCTATATATACAACTGTGTACTATTACACACCTGTGTATCTATATACACACCTGTGTATTTATATATACACCTGTGTACTATTACACACCTGTGTACCTATATATACACACCTGTGTACTACTATATACACACCTGTGTACTATTACACACCTGTGTACTACTATATACACACCTGTGTACCTATATATACACCTGTGTACAATTACACACCTGTGTACCTATATATACACACCTGTGTACTACTATATACACACCTGTGTACTATTACACACCTGTGTACTACTATATACACACCTGTGTACCTATATATACAACTGTGTACTATTACACACCTGTGTATCTATATACACACCTGTGTATTTATATATACACCTGTGTACTATTACACACCTGTGTACTACTATATACCCACCTGTGTACCTATATATACAACTGTGTACTATTACACCTGTGTATCTATATACACACCTGTGTATTTATATATACACCTGTGTACTATTACACACCTGTGTACCTATATATACACCTGTGTACTATTACACACCTGTGTACCTATATATACACCTGTGTGCTATTACACACCTGTGTACCTCTATATATACACCTGTGTACCTATATATATATTACACCTGTGTACCTATATATATATATACACCTGTGTACCTATATACACTGCAGTCTCTGTGTAATGATACTGGTGATGCCTGAGCAGAATGGCTCTAACCAAAGTGAAACGTATCCTCTATCCAAGGGAGACTGACTGGCCATGTAGACAGGCGCACGATAATGACGACTTTATAAACCCCTGTGTGTCAGGGACCGACCGTGTAGATTGATACGTGGCAGTGGCCGCCTGTGTGGATGGGTATGTGGCGGTGGCTGCAAGTGTATACGTGGCGGTGGCTGCAGGTATATATGTGGCAGTGGCTGCAGGTGTATATCTGGTGGTGGTTGCAGGTGTATATGTGGCGGTGGCTGCCTGTGTAGACAAATACGTGGCTGTGGCTGCAGGTATATATGTGGCGGTGGCTGCCGGTGTATATCTGGCGGTGGTTGCAGGTGTATATGTGGCGGTGGCTGCCTGTGTAGACAAATACATGGCGGTGGCTGCAGGTGTATATGTGGCGGTGGCTGCGGTGTATATCTGGCGGTGGTTGCAGGTGTATATGTGGCGGTTGCTGCATGTGTAGACAAATACGTGGTAGTGGCTGCATGTGTATACGTGGCGGTGGCCATCATTGTATACAGTGTGTGAGGTAGCGCGGTCGGCTGCGCGGCAGAAGACACGGGATCTAGGCACCAATGGTCACAGCACACGGTTTATTGTACAAACAAAAGTCCACAACAGTACACATGTGCCTTTTCCGGCAGAGAACTCAGGGAGATGTGATCACTCCCTCACACCCGGCACACCTGCCCATGTTCCTGTTTCCTTTTAACCCTTCCTTCAGCCTGTAGGGAAACCGGATTAACCCTGGAGTGGAGTTGCTTTCTATACATGGAGTGAGCACAACCGGGGCGAGACGTACCGGCCGTCATAGATAACCCCGGTCACAGTCTCACATACCCCCCCCCCTCAGTTCAAGCGTGCGGGGTTGAACTCCCGCCATCAAACACGGGCCGCGGGACAAGGCATCGGCGTTGCCCTGCAACCTACCGGCCCTATGTTCAACCGTAAACCGGAAGTTCTGCAGAGAAAGGAACCACCGGGTAACCCGGGCATTCCGTTCCTTGGCGGACCTCATCCAGACCAGTGGAGAGTGATCCGTCACCAAGCGAAACTGCCGTCCCAGCAGGTAATAGCGTAGGGACTCCAAGGCCCACTTAATCGCCAGGCACTCCTTCTCCACTACGCTATAATTCCGCTCGGGAGGGGTGAGCTTCCTACTTAAGAAGGTGACGGGGTGTTCCTCCCCCTGAACCACCTGAGACAACACTGCCCCCAGGCCGACCTCCGAGGCGTCAGTCTGTACTATGAACTCCTTCCGGAAATCAGGGTTGACAAGAACGGGCTGTCCGCACAGGACCCCCTTCAGGGCCCGGAAGGAGTCCTCAGCCTGCGGAGTCCAGCGCACCATGACGGACTTCTTGCCTTTGAGAAGGTCCGTCAAGGGGGCTGATAGTCCCGCAAAATCTTTTACAAACCTCCTGTAGTACCCCACGATACCCAGGAAGGCCCTAACCTGCTAATCGTGGTCAGGGGTCTAGGCCACTTCTGGATCGCCTCTACCTTGTTAATTTGGCGCTTAATCACTCCTTGGCCTATTACGTAGCCCAAGTAGCGGGCTTCCGTGAGTCCCAACGCACATTTATTGGGATTGGCTGTCAATCCGGCTGTTCGGAGCGCGTTCACCACCGCTTGTACCTGTTCCAAGTGGGTCTGCCACTCGGAGCTGTAAATAAGGATGTCATCAAGGTACGCTGATGCATACGCCTGGTGGGGTTCCAGCACTAAGTCCATCAACCTCTGGAACGTGGCCGGAGCGCCATGTAACCCAAAAGGCAAGACAACATAGTGGAAGAGACCCTCCGGCGTAACAAAAGCGGTTTTCTCCTTGGCGGACTCCGTCAGTGGCACCTGCCAGTACCCCTTGGTCAGGTCGAGCGTGGAAAAATATCGCGCCTGTCCCAGCCTATCAATCAGCTCATCCACCCGGGGCATGGGGTAGAGATCGAACTTGGATATTTCGTTCAATCTCCTAAAGTCATTGCAGAACCTTAAGGAGCCATCGGGTTTTGGTATTAGGACAATGGGACTAGCCCATTCACTCCGGGATTTTTCGATGACCCCCAGGCGTAACATTGTCTTTACTTCCTCCGATATGGCTTGTCGTCGAGCCTCCGGTACCCGGTATGACTTCAGGCGTACCTTCAGGTGGGGCTCGGTGACAATATCATGTCGTATCAGACTGGTCCTACCGGGCAGCTCGGAGAAGACATCGGGGTTCTGCTGAACCAGCCGTCTGGCCTCTCGCCTCTGTGTCTTGGTGAGGGCTTCTCCAATCCTTACTTCCGGTTCGTCCTCTCCGGAGGTCGCTGGAGCCGGATGTGAACGACCCGAAGAGGAGGGAGATGGGGGAAACTCAACCATCAGGTTTTCCCGTTCCTGCCAAGGTTTTAATAGGTTGACATGGTATATTTGTTCAGGTTTCCGCCTACCGGGCTGCAATACTTTATAGTTAACCACCCCGACTCTTTCCTTTATCTCGTAGGGGCCTTGCCACTGAGCCAGGAATTTACTCTCCGCCGTGGGGATTAATACCAACACCCGATCCCCGGGTTTAAAGGTCCGCACGGTGGCTTGTCTATTGTAGCGGCCGCTTTGCGCGGCCTGAGCCTCCTGTAAATGCTCCTTCACAATTGGCATGACCGCGCTTATGCGGTTCTGCATTCCTAAAATGTGTTCAATCACACTTTTATGGGGGGTGGGCTCCTGCTCCCAGGTTTCTTTTGCCAGGTCCAACAATCCCCGGGGATGTCGCCCGTATAACAATTCAAAAGGCGAAAACCCCGTGGATGCCTGTGGCACCTCACGGATGGCAAACATCAAATAGGGAAGCATCATATCCCAGTCTTTCCCGTCTTTGGAAATCACCCTTTTGAGCATGGTTTTCAGGGTTTTATTGAAACGCTCGACTAAACCGTCCGTTTGAGGATGATACACAGACGTACGCAACTGCTTGATCTGGAGTAGCCGGCATAGCTCTTTGGTCACTTTAGACATGAATGGGGTCCCCTGATCCGTAAGGATCTCCTTGGGCAACCCCACCCGGCAGAACACAGCAAACAACTCCCGAGCTATAAGCTTTGCTGCAGTATGTCTGAGAGGTATCGCCTCGGGATACCGGGTGGCATAGTCAACGATCACTAGGATGTGTTGGTGCCCTCGAGCGGACTTTACGAGGGGCCCCACCAGATCCATCCCTATCCGTTCAAAAGGGACTTCTATAATGGGTAACGGTACCAACGGGTGCGGTAAGCTGACACTCCGGGCAGGTTTCGCAGAACCGTTTTACCTTCCCAAAGACCCCGGGCCAATAGAACCTTTGCAATATTCGCTCCTGCGTTTTCTTGACCCCTAGGTGGCCACTCATCAGGTGTTTATGAGCCAAGTCGAGGACCCGCCGGCGATACGGCTGGGGCACCACCAACTGCTCTACCCCCACGCCCCGTATTTCATCTACCCGGTAGAGTAAATCCTGCTTAAGAGCGAAATGGGGGTACCTTACCTGGGCACCGGGCAGCTGTGCCACCCCGTCAACTACTGTCACCCGACTCCGGGCATGTATTAATGTAGGGTCCTGGAGTTGGGCTGTCCCAAACGTATCCGGGGACGCCTCCAACTCCGGGATGGGCTCGACCGTCTCAGCCTCTCCTGCCAATACCTCTAGGGGTGACCTATCGGGTTCACACTCTGTCCCTATCATGGTGACCCCTACGGCAGGCGTCCCGGATTCAGGATTGTAGGGCTCAGGTCCTGGACTGACCAATATCTGAGGGGACTTAGGAGGTCCCTTCCATAAAGTCCAAAAATAGGGCAGATCCCTTCCTAGGATCACGTCATAGGGAAGAGTGTTAATAAGTCCCACCTCATGTTGCACCTGACCGCAAGGTGCTGTGATGGTGACAATCCCCGTGGGATAGTCTCGGCGGTCCCCATGTATGCAAACCACCCCCACGGTCCGTCCTGTGGCCTTTACTTTAGCCCTTAGGGTGGATCGCACAAGGGTCACCAAGCTTCCGGAATCCAACAAGCCTGTAACCGGACATCCATTCACCTGTATTTGGCACAAGTGGGGCTCAGTCTCTGGGGAGACAAGGTCAGCGGTACACACCACCTGAGCATACATTGAACCCCGCCGGGTAACCCCACAATCCATGGGCTCCGTGGTGAGTGGACACTGGGCTTCCATATGTCCCACCCACTGGCACCGCCAACATCTAATAGGGAAGGAAACCCCCTTGACGAGTTGTCGTTTAGGGTACATAACCTTCCGGACCTCAGGGACGGCTGGGCGCGGCCTCAGACGGGACGGTAGCGGACTCCCGCACCGGTGTCAGCGGTGGGTCCTTGGCCCTAGGCTTGGAGGGGCCGGACCGACGTGCGGTACGCAAAGTCTCAGTGTCCCGTATCAAGTCCTGCGTAGCCACATGCCGCTCTACCAGGCCCACTAATTGGTCCAGAGTACTTGGGTCGCCCTGTCCTACCCACCGTTGAATGGTGACGGGTAAAGTGCGCACAAAACGATCAACTACTACCCTTTCCACCATTTGCGCAGGGCTCAGAGTGTCAGGCTGCAACCTCTTCTTTACCAGATGCAACAAGTCATAGGCCTGGGAGCGTACGGGTTTGGCTTCATCATAGAACCACTGATTTACCCGCTGAGCCCGTGCATAGGTATTCACCCCCAACCGAGCCAGTATTTCGGCTTTCAGGGTCACATAGTCAATGGCGTCCTCGGTACAGAGGTCCAGGTACGCTTTTTGGGGCTCCCCCGTCAGATAGGGCGACAATACCTCAGCCCACTGGGGGGTCGGCAGCTTTTCCCGCTCGGCCACCCGCTCAAACACCGCCAGGAACGCTTCCACATCATCCCCCGGGGTCATCTTTTGCAACGCTTGTCTCACCACTTTCCGGACGCTGCCGTCGTCACCCGGTCCCGGGATTGTTGCTGCCGGTCCGGCACGGATCGACTTGGCCAGGAGAACCATCTGTTCTTGGTGCCTTTGTTCCTGCAACTGCAAGGATTGCTGCTGACGATCCAACGTCCGGAGCAGGTGTGTATTCGTCTGTTGTTGCTGTGCATTAGCCTGAGCCAGCTGCTTTAGTATGTCCTCCATGGCGTCGCCGGGTTTGGGCTGTAGTATAGCCGCTCGAATCCAGGACATGCGCTGCTGGGTCACCAGGGATGGATGCTACACCTCACCGGGCTGGCATGCCCGCATTCTCCACCATCTGTGAGGTAGCATGGTCGGCTGCGCGGCAGAAGACACGGGATCCAGGCACCAATGGTCACAGCACACGGTTTATTGTACAAACAAAAGTCCACAACAGCACACATGTGTTATCTCCGGCAGAAACCAGGGAGTTATGTTCACTCCCTCACACCCGGCCCCACGCCCATGTTCCTGTTTCCTTTTAACCCTCCTTTCAGCCTGTAGGGAAACAGCATTAACCCCGGAGTGGAGTTACTTTATATCATCTATCTATCTCCGGCTTTGTGTCAGTTGGTGCTGGTGGTCTCGCTGCCGCCGGACTATGTCCCTTTTCCTGAGCTCCGGAGGCCGTCGTCATCTTTCTGGCTGTGCTCGGTTTCCAGTACAACTACCTCCAGCGTCACACAGACCCCTCCCTCCACCAGTGGCCACGTAATCGCCTTCTCCTTCTATCACAGTCCTGGATACCTGGGTGACAGCCAGGATGGCCGCCATTGCAATCTGCCCGCAGAGCTGTGTCCCGGCCCGTGCAGCCGTCCTGCTGGGAGTTGTAGTGCCTCCCCATCTCCAGACCTGCAGCTTGTAAACTGCGGGGGTTCCGGTAAAGTCTAATTTCCAGCGAGATGAGAAATAAATGACTGTTTTTTGCCCGCGGCCTCGTTCCTTTTAACATCCACATTGTGATTATCTCTACAAATGAAGTTCTCTGCAGCCGGGGGCGGATTCGGCAGAGGAGCTGCAGGACGGGCGCAGGGACGGCTCCGCACCCGGAGTCTCCGCTTCCAATGACTAAGCCCTTAATGAGTGGACTTCAGCTCCTGACAGATCTCGGCCGAGAGACACAGACTCTGCCGGAGTGATGAAAGCGGCGGCCGGAGGAGCCCGGCACATGATGAATGCTTTCTGTAATGCTGGTACCATCTCTATCACCGCGCTCAACCGGAGATATCCATCTTAGTCCACAGAGGACTCGGCTAATGGCATCTGAAGATCCCCCCAGCGGTTCTTAACCACGAGGCTGTGAGAAGGGGCTGTCACCGCTCCGCAATCAATAGTGTACAGAAATAACCCACATTCTGCCGCTCCCCACCGCTGATCCCTAGCATCCATAATGTGCTGCCTGGAAACTGCGCCCGCTGTGCTTCCCTGGTGCCACCGCTGTGCTTCCCTGGTGCCACCGCCGGCTCTGTGCTGCCGCTGTGCTTCCCTGGTGCCACCACCGGCTCCACACCACCGCTGTGCTTCCCTGGTGCCACCACCGGCTCCGTGCAGCCGCGGTGCTTCCCTGGTGCCATCACCGGCTCCGTGCAGCCGCTGTGCTTCCCTGGTGCCATCGCTATGCTTCCCTGGTGCCACCGCAGTCACTGTGCGTCCCTGGTGCCACCGCTGTGCTTCCCTGGTGCCACCGCTGTGCTTCCCTGGTGTGATACCAATGTGATATGACTGAAGAATGAGTGTGATTAGATAGGGATCATAATCAAAAGATATAGTGATCCCAGATATTATTTGATCCATCCATAATTCAGTATCAGAGAGAGATGTCCTCTGGCTGACCCTATTTCACCATAAGTGTACGTGTTAGCAGATCTTGAAGAAACCACGATTATAAGGAAGTAACGTTTACAGTTCAACAGTCAGGAAACTCGTGGTTAGTTGACAACAGATGTAAGGAAGCTGGCATGTAAAATTCACGGCTCCTTGCAATATCTCCAGGAAACTGTGGTCGGTCAGTGGTCAACTGGCAAAATGTGCAGGAAGCTACTGGTGCCCACAGCAGCTTGTGGTCAAGTTACATGAACATGACTCAGCTGTCACATCACCAATTCACCACTCAGTGCACATGACGTACAAAGTTTTACTATAAAAGACAGGACTCGCTTAATGATTGGGGACATTTCCAGGACGCTCAAGTGGACGCACTGTTCCTGTGATTGCAGATGTTGTTTCCTTCTCACTAATCGAGTCCCTCTGATGAGGAAGGAATGCTACAACATACGGTAATGTTGATGCATATTTTGTTATTGTATAAGATTCTATGACTATAAAGTAGTGCTAATGCCTATGTACCATTGATTATTCATGTGCTATTAAAATAAATAGTATCCTGCTATAAAGAGTCTTAGTATTCGTGCCTGATTAGGATATCAGTGAGCGCTTCGTAAGTACGGGCTTTCAGCCCCTTTTTAGGAGAAATTAGCAAGACACCTGGTGCCACCGCTGTGCTTCCCTGGTGCCGCCACCGCTGTGCTTCCCTGGTGCCGCCACCGCTGTCTCCGTGCTGCCGCTGTGCTGCCGGCTCCGCGCTGCCGCTGTGCTTCCTGGTCACCGACTCCGCACTCTGTGCAGAGCACCATCCTCCAGACTAATACCCGCAGCACACCGCGCCAGCAGAGCGCCCCAAAATATGGTGCCGAAAAATCATCGGTAACAGTTGTGAGTGACATAAAAGTGAAAAAAGAAAAGTAAATTTATCACTAAAGCAACGTGACAAAATGTGACCTTACAACAGCAGAAAACTAGAAGGAAAACCGTGATAACCCCCCACCCACCACCACCGCGGGGTCCGGCTCCTCCATCACAAGGTTTAACACTGAAAAGAATAATCCAATGTGTGTGGAATAATATAAAAATGTACAAAAAGTGGAAAAGAAAAAATCTGCAAAATAGAAAATAAATGTGACCCTGCAGAGCGGAATCACGAGAGCTTCAGGGGCTGCTGCGGAGCACTCAGGGCTGCGCCCCCTGCAGGCGGCTGTGCTTGGTTCTTTCAATCCGGTTGGGGGGTCCCGGCATTGCCTGATGCTCCGTCACACCATGCGTCCCCCCTGCTGGCGGCTGTGCTTGTTTTTTTGATACGGTTGGGGGGTCCCGGCATTGCCCGATGCCCCGTCCCCCCTGCAGCGCATCTACTAAGTGTAAACAGACATCATTAATTCAATTAGCGCTCGCACTTGTTGTTTTATCGAGACGCCGCCGCTTTCATTTTTCCGCGACGTTTCTAATTGAATTCTAATTACAGTGAGATACGCGGGGGGGGGGGGCTGTTATTTGGGGGTGACGGTCTCTGCGCAGCCATTACCAATGTTTTTTCTGGCGCTCGGCGCAGCTGAAGGACTCGCTCTCGGGAGGTAATGACGCCTTCATTCTGCATCTGGTTGTCTGCCTGGTGTGCGGAGGACGTGTGGCCCCGGTGCTCCGGAGTCATGTCACCCTGCGGGGAGCGGCACCCCTGGATATGGGCACTGGCACTTTACGAGGCCGATTCTAGGGGCGCAGCTTCTCTTGTCCCATCATTCTAATTGAAAGCCATGAAATCTATCGGTATTCAGCGTTCCCGCTTCAGTACAGATCCCGGAGCGCAGAACCGCACTACACAGGACGGGACCCCGGCTCAGTACAGGAACCGCACTACACAGGACGGGACCCCCGGGCTCTAGTACAGGAAACGCACTACACAGGACGGGACCCCCGGCTCAGTACAGGAACTGCACTACACAGGACAGGACCCCCGGCTCAGTACAGGAACCGCACTACACAGGACGGGACCCCCGGCTCAATACAGGAACCGCACTACACAGGACGGGACCCCCGGCTCAATACAGGAACCGCACTACACAGGACGGGACCCCCGGCTCAATACAGGAACCGCACTACACAGGACGGGACCCCCCGGCTCAATACAGGAACCGCAGTACACAGGACGGGGACCCCCGCTCAGTACAGGAACCGCACTAGACAGGACGGGACCCCCGGCTCAGTACAGGAACCGCACTACACAGGACGGGACCCCCGGCTCAATACAGGAACCGCACTACACAGGACGGGACCCCGGCTCAATACAGGAACCGCACTACACAGGACGGGACCCCCGGCTCAATACAGGAACCGCACTACACAGGACGGGACCCCCGGCTCAATACAGGAACCGCACTACACAGGACGGGACCCCCGGCTCAATACAGGAACCGCAGTACACAGGACGGGACCCCCGCTCAGTACAGGAACCGCACTAGACAGGACGGGACCCCCGGCTCAGTACAGGAACCGCACTAGACAGGACGGGACCCCCGGCTCAGTACAGGAACCGCACTACACAGACGGGACCCCCGGCTCAATACAGGAACCGCACTACACAGGACGGACCCCCGGCTTAATACAGGAACCGCACTACACAGGACGGGACCCCCGCTCAATACAGGAACCGCACTACACAGGACGGGACCCCCGGCTCAATACAGGAACCGCAGTACACAGGACGGGACCCCCGGCTCAGTACAGGAACCGCACTAGACAGGACGGGACCCCCGGCTCAGTACAGGAACCGCAGTACACAGGACGGGACCCCCGGCTCAGTACAGGAACCGCACTAGACAGGACGGGACCCCGGCTCAGTACAGGAACCGCACTACACAGTACGGGACCCCCGCCTCAGTACAGGAACTGCACTACACAGGACGGTAACCCCCGGGCTCAGTACAGGAACCGCACTACACAGGACGGGGACCCCCGGCTCAGTACAGGAACCGCACTAGACACGGCTCAGTGCAGGAACCGCACTAGACAGGACGGGATCCCCGGCTCAGTACAGGAACCGCACTAGACAGGACGGGACCCCCGGCTCAGTACAGGAACCGCACTAGACAGGACGGGACCCCCGGCTCACTACAGGAACCGCACTACACAGGACGGGACCCCGGCTCACTACAGGAACCGCACTAGACAGGACGGAACACTTAAGGGTACTTTACACACTGCGACATCGCTAGCGATCTCATTAGCGATGTGAAATTCTAGATCGCAAGTGCGATCTTTCGAGATCGCACATAGGTCATTTTACGCATGTGCGATCTTGAAAGATCGCACTTGCGATCTAAAATTTCACATCGCTAACGAGATTGCTAGCGATGTCGCAGTGTGTAAAGTACCCTTTACAATGAGCCTTGGATGTAAGAGCTAAAATAGGTAAAATAACAGAAAATAAAATCCAGAGCGAGCGGCGGGAGGCGAAACCGCGGAATAACAGGAACCGCTCATCATTACCGCAACTCCAAACCGAGCCGCGGGAATACCGGGAAACTCCAGACCGAGCCGCGGAATACCGGGAAACTCCAGACCGAGCCGCGGAATACCGGGAAACTCCAGACCGAGCCGCGGAATAACAGGAAACTCCAGACCGAGCCACGGAATACCGGGAAACTCCAGACCAAGCCGCAGAGTACTAGGAAACTCCCAACCGCGCCGCGGAATAACGGGCAACTCCGGACCGAGCCGCGGAATAATAGGAAACTCCAGACCAAGCTGCAGAATAACGGGAAACTCCAGACCGAGCCACGGAATAACGGGAAACTCCAGACCGAGCCGCAGAATAATGGGAAACGCTCATCATTACTGAAACTCCAGACCAAGCCGCAGAATACTGGGAAACTCCAGACTGAGCCGCAGAATACTGGGAAACTCCCAACCGAGCCGCGGAGTAACGGGCAACTCCAGACCAAGCTGCAGAATAACGGGAAACTCCAGACCGAGCCGCGGAATAACGGGAAACTCCAGACCGAGCTGCAAAATAACGTGTGCCAACAGCTTTAATGTGCAGGGCGGCCCCCTTATTACTGGACGCTGTCTGGGCCTCGTACATGGACCCCAGTAGTCAGCGCTCCCCTCTAGTTGGGGTGGAGCCCCCTGTCACCTCGTCTATGATGCATGGAGGGAAGATCGACAAATGACTAATTCTAAAGTAACGGCAGAGAGTGAATCCGATATGCGGCTCCTGGGTTTTGTGCGGCTCCTGGGTTTTGTGCGGCTCCTGGGTTTTGTGCGGCTCCCGGGGTGTGCGGCTCCTGGGTTTTGTGCGGCTCCCGGGTTTTGTGCGGCTCCTCGGTTTTGTGCGGCTCCCGGGTTTTGTGCGGCTCCCGGGTTTTGTGCGGCTCCCGGGTTTTGTGCGGCTCCCGGGTTTTGTGCGGCTCCTGGGTTTTGTGCGGCTCCCGGGTTTTGTGCGGCTCCCGGGTTTTGTGCGGCTCCCGGGTTTTGTGCGGCTCCCGGGTTTTGTGCGGCTCCCAGGTTTTGTGCGGCTCCCGGGGTGTGCGGCTCCTGGGTTTTGTGCGGCTCCCGGGTTTTGTGCGGCTCCTCGGTTTTGTGCGGCTCCCGGGTTTTGTGCGGCTCCCGGGTTTTGTGCGGCTCCCGGGTTTTGTGCAGCTCCCAGGTATTGTGCGGCTCCTGGGTTTTGTGCGGCTCCCGGGGTGTGCGGCTCCTGGGTTTTGTGCGGCTCCCGAGTTTTGTGCGGCTCCCGGGTTTTGTGCGGCTCCCGGGTTTTGTGCGGCTCCCGGGTTTTGTGCGGCTCCCGGGGTGTGCGGCTCCTGGGTTTTGTGCGGCTCCCGGGGTGTGCGGCTCCCGGGGTGTGCGGCTCCTGGGTTTTGTGCGGCTCCTGGGGTGTGCGGCTCCCGGGGTGTGCGGCTCCCGGGGTGTGCGGCTCCTGGGTTTTGTGCGGCTCCTGGGTTTTGTGCGGCTCCCGGGGTGTGCGGCTCCTGGGTTTTGTGCGGCTCCTGGGGTGTGCGGCTCCCGGGGTGTGCGGCTCCTGGGTTTTGTGCGGCTCCAGTGCTGGAGACGGACGGTGACGGATGTGTGTGTACTTTTATCAAGGGTCGGGGGGGTTTTGTGCGGCTCCCGGGTTTTGTGCGGCTCCCGGGGTGTGCGGCTCCTGGGTTTTGTGCGGCTCCTGGGTTTTGTGCGGCTCCCGGGGTGTGCGGCTCCGGGGTGTGCGGCTCCCGGGGTGTGCGGCTCCTGGGTTTTGTGCGGCTCCTGGGTTTTGTGCGGCTCCCGGGTTGTGCGGCTCCTGGGTTTTGTGCGGCTCCTGGGGTGTGCGGCTCCCGGGGTGTGCGGCTCCTGGGTTTTGTGCGGCTCCCGGGTTTTGTGCGGCTCCCGGGGTGTGCGGCTCCTGGGTTTTGTGCGGCTCCTGGGTTTTGTGCGGCTCCTGGGTTTTGTGCGGCTCGCGGGGGGCGGTGGGGGGGGGGGGGGGGCCGGGGTGTGCGGCTCCTGGGTTTTGTGCGGCTCCTGGGTTTTGTGCGGCTCCTGGGTTTTGTGCGGCTCCTGGGTTTTGTGCGGCTCCCTGGATGTGTGGCTCCTGGGTTTTGTGCGGCTCCCGGGGTGTGCGGCTCCCGGGGTGTGCGGCTCCTGGGTTTTGTGCGGCTCCCTGGATGTGTGGCTCCCGGGTTTTGTGCGGCTCCTGGGTTTTGTGCGGCTCCTGGGTTTTGTGCGGCTCCCGGGGTGTGCGGCTCCCGGGGTGTGCGGCTCCTGGGGTGTGCGGCTCCTGGGTTTTGTGCGGCTCCCTGGATGTGTGGCTCCCGGGTTTTGTGCGGCTCCTGGGTTTTGTGCGGCTCCTGGGGTGTGCGGCTCCTGGGGTGTGCGGCTCCTGGGGTGTGCGGCTCCCGGGGTGTGCGGCTCCCGGGGTGTGCGGCTCCTGGGGTGTGCGGCTCCTGGGGTGTGCGGCTCCCTGGATGTGCGGCTCCTGGGTTTTGTGCGGCTCCTGGGTTTTGTGAGGCTCCTGGGATTTTGTGCGGCTCCAGTGCTGGAGACGGACGGTGACGGATGTGTGTGTACTTTTATCAAGGGTCGGGGGGGAAAGAGCAATAAATCATCAAAAATAACAAAGCAAGGTGCGATATCAGCAAATCAGAGAAAGCAAGATGGATGTGTATCCGGGAGCAGGAAGAAATGAGTAATGTCACCGAGGAGGGGGACGAGGTGCAGAACGGGGGACAGCGGGCCGCGCCGGCCGCTCTGATAGATGACGTCCTACACAGGAGAATGAGAAATGGAAGTGAAGGAACGACGGCGAAGAATGAGATGAAACGCCAATGAAACGTATAGTCTGGAAACCGCAGGCGAGTCCGGACACACGAATAAATGCATCAAATCTACACGGCAGCCTCACAGCAAGCCCAGGGGTCCGCCAGACCCCCCCCTATAGAAGAATCAGAATGGGGGGCATCGCAATACAGCGGGCAGCTTCACACCACGTCCAGGGGTCCACCAGACCCCCCACTATAGAAGACTCAGGGGGGGGGGGCATCACAATGCAGAGGGCAGCCTCACACCACGTCCAGGGGGTCCACCAGACCCCCCACTATAGAAGACTCAGGGTGGGGGGCATCACAATGCAGAGGGCAGCCTCACACCACGTCCAGGGGTCCGCCAGACCCCCCCACTATAGAAGACTCAGGGTGGGGGGCATCACAATGCAGAGGGCAGACTCATACCACGTCCAGGGGTCCGCCAGACCCCCCTCCACTGTGTAAGACTCGGGGTGGGAGTCATTGTCATACAGCAGGAAGCCTCACATTAAGCCCACGGGTCTGACAGTCCCCCACTATATAAGAATCTGGGTGGTGGGCATCGTAATGCAGTGGACAGCCACAGATCTAGTCCAGGGCTCACCCCCTGTATGAGGGGCCAGCAGATGATGAGCATGGGCTCGGGAATTATCATGTAGATCCTGACAGTGTCTGGTCATCAGCAGTGGTGGAATTAGATTCCAGTGGGCGCCGGTTCAAAATTTGGGAGTGGACCCCACCTGTATGTTGGTCATATGTAAGGGTTCTTACAACTTTCTAAAGCCTATAAAGACATACATGTTCCCCCCCTGTGTAATGATATCCCATGTCCTGGCCCCTTCCTACAATAATGTTCCTCCGTCCTGGCCCCTTCCTATAATTATTTCCCCCATCTTGGCCCCTTTCTATAGTAATGTCCTCCATCCTGGCCCCTTCCTATAATTATTTCCCCCATCTTGACCCCTTCCTATAATAACGTCCTCCATCCTGGCCCCTTCCTGTAATAACATCCTCCGTCCTGGCCCCTTCCTATAATTATTTCCCCCATCTTGACCCCTTCCTATAATAACGTCCTCCATCCTGGCCCCTTCCTGTAATAACATCCTTCGTCCTGGCCCCTTCCTATAATTATTTCCCCCATCTTGGCCCCTTTCTATAGTAATGTCCTCCATCCTGGCCCCTTCCTGTAATAACATCCTCCGTCCTGACTCCTCCCTATATTCAAATAAAGCCACACCATGATTTACCAGATACATGTATGAACAATAAGAACCATATTATTCATAAGGGACTGGATGGGGACTGAGGAGGAGTCGTAATAGTTATAGAACAAAAGAGAAAACACACGACCAAAATCCAAATTGCAGAAGGTGATAATCTTTGACACAGGGGTAGGTGCGGGGTGGCACGAAACAGGCGAGGGCACGAGCCATCAATCACTGACCAAAGCACACAGACAAATGTCAAAAATGTTGTGAACTGACAGATTGGTCTATCCATAATAATCATATATTCAAAATTGGCAGAGTAATCGATATATGGACACAAGAATCAACCAGGCAAAGCTGTGTCACTATGTAATGGGAGGAAAAAATTCATTCGCAATCTTGTTTATATGGGTCCCTGGTCACAGCTAACCACAAGCTAAGGGGATAATGCTAGGACAGTGCCATAAGCAGGACAATTGCTCTGCTGCATTGGAATCAGGGAACCAAACTCCCAAACATCATGGAAATGAATAGACTAGTGGCACACTTTACCTGGAGGATTATGATGGTCAGAGAGAGGTCCGTGTCCTTCCCGACGGCCGTTTCGGCTATGAAGCCTTCGTCAGGGGGCGTCCTCCGTCCTGGCCCCTTCCTATAATAACATCCTCTGTCCTGGCCCCTTCCTATAATAACATCCTCTGTCCTGGCCCCTTCCTATAATAACATCCTCTGTCCTGGCCCCTTTCTATAATTATGTCCTCCGTCCTGGCCCTTTGCTATAATAACATCCTCCGTCCTGGCCCTTTGCTATAATAGCGTCCTCTGTCCTGGCCCCTTCCTATAATTATCTCCTCCGTCCTGGCCCTTTGCTATAATAGCGTCTTCCGTCCTGGCCCCTTCCTATAATTATCTCCTCCGTCCTGGCCCTTTGCTATAATAACATCCTCTGTCCTGGCCCCTTCCTATAATTATCTCCTCCGTCCTGGCCCCTTCCTATAATAACATCCTTCGTCCTGGCCCCTTCCTATAATTACGTCCTCTTTCCGGGCCCCTTCCTATGATAACGTCCCCCGTCCTGGTTCTCCGCCTGCTTCTGTATCCGCTCAGGCCATTATGGGTCATCAGCAGCAGTTGGTTGTTGCAGACGTCTTGCCCCAATGTGCAGATGGCCATGCGCAGATTTATCATCCAGACGTCTGGAGAAGGTTGGGGGGGGGGGGGGGCGGAGGCCATATAATCCCCTGCCTTACTGGAAACAGGTATCACAGAGGTGGTGCGGAGGCTGTGTGTGGCCCCCGGGCGCTGGGGTACATGGGTTTCTCGGCTCCCAGAATCATGTGGCTTGTGGGGTTAACCCCTTCCTTGCTGGTATCTGTGTGGTCCACTTATTTGGGCCCCCCAGTTTTGCAGCCTCACGCCCCTCCCGGATTACAAATTACATATTAGATGGGAGATAATTAGCGCCGCGCTCCGGTCCCGTGGAGGATACGGGGACGTCACGGGGAAGATTTCAGCCGCTCAGCAAAGAATTAATAGCCACCTTTATGGCTGAGATGCCATCTCTTTCCCAAAATAACCGTCCCCCGGAGGGACCCCCGAGAAGAACTGCAGCCGCAGGAACCTTTCCTTCACTTTACTGGATTTTCTCCATGTCCAAAAATAGGAAAACAGAGAAAAAGGGTTCAGTATTTATAAGGATTAGGAAAACATGGCCGCTCTCCTCCAGAATAGTGCCGCCACCCTGTCCACAGGTTGTATGTGGTACTACAGCTCAGCCACATTGACTACAATACCAGCCATGACCTATGGACAGGGGGGCACTGTTTTTGCAGAAAAGTATCCATGTTTTTCAACATGTAGACTACGCCTTTAATTTTACAGTATACACAGTCCCTACGGGTAATGGTGACTTCCGGCCTCTAGGAGACATGCTGGGTGCAGTGAGCTGCCGTCCGGGTGTGGATCCTGCACCACGAGCCGTGGCCTCCCTGTGCTGATCCGCGCTCTGCCCCATCACTGGCGCGTGTGTAAAATATGGCGCACTCCACCTGCAGCTCATCCATCTGTGATGACGATGTATTCCACCTGCGGGGCACTCTACCTTCAGCACAGTCCACCTGCAGCGCACTCCACCTGCGACACACTCCACCTGCAACACACTCCACCTGCAGCGCACTCCACCTGCGACACACTCCACCTGCAACACACTCCACCTGCGACACACTCCACCTGCGGCATACTCCACCTGCGGGGCACTCCACCTGCAACACACTCCACCTGCAGCGCACTCCACCTGCAACACACTCCACCTGCAGCGCACTCCACCTGCGACACACTCCACCTGCAGCGCATCCATCTGTGATGTACTCCACCTGCGGCATACTCCACCTGCGGGGCACTCCACCTTCAGTACACTCTACCTGTGGTGTACTCCACCTGCAACATACTCCACCTATGGCGCACTCCACCTGCAACACACTCCACCTATGGCGCACTCCACCTGTGGCGCACTCCACCTGCAACACACTCCACCTGCGGCGCACTCCACCTGCAACACAGTCCACCTGCAGCACACTCCACCTGCAGCGCACTCCACCTGCGGCGCACTCCACCTGTGGCGCACTCCACCTTCACCTGTGTCCGTTCATTGCACCTTTGACGCGTTTTCCCATTTGTGTCGATGATAGTTGCCAGCCTGACCATTCTCTCCGCCCGGGTGGGGTCCTCCGTGGCACCGTGGATGCAGTCTGTGCCTTTTTGGTGTTACAAGGTCCTGATGCCACGGGATCCTTATGTGGTTGATGAACCCTCTCCTGCCCCCGTGCGTGGATAACGTGGCACTCTATCTGCCATCTTTGCTGCACATTGATTTTTCGGCTGAGCCCCGCCCGCCCTGTACAATGACACGTAGAGGACAGGTAAGGCGGCTTTCACACTACGTTTTTTTAACATGCGTCCTGAACATTTTTTTTTTAACGCAAAAACGGATCCAGTGCAAATGCGTTTTCATTTCAATGCATTTGCAATGGACTCGCGTTAACATGCGGTCACATGCGTTTGCGTGCGTTATAGTGAGGATCCAGCGACTTGCAGTTTTTTAACATTTTTCAAAAACGCTCTACTTGTAGCGTTTTTGAGCTGCGTCCAAATACTACAAATCGCTGGATCCTGACTAAACAGCACACAAACGCATGTGACCGCTGGCACGCTGATAGACTGGATCCTGCTTGCTCTACTGAGCATGCCCAGAAACCAGTCTCGGGTGATCAGTGTCTCTCTCCCTCTCTCACCCTCTATCCCCCTCCCTCTCTGTCTCTCTCCCCCTCCCTCTGTCTCTCTCCCCCTCCCTCTCTGTCTCTCTCCCCCTCCCTCTGTCTCTCTCCCCCTCCCTCTGTCTCTCTCCCCCTCCCTCTGTCTCTCCCCCCTCCCTCTCTGTCTCTCCCCCCCCTCCCTCTCTGTCTCTCTCCCCCTCCCTCTCTGTCTCTCTCCCCCTCCCTCTCTGTCTCTCTCCCCCTCCCTCTCTGTCTCTCTCCCCCTCCCTCTCTGTCTCTCTCCCCCTCCCTCTGTCTCTCTCCCCCTCCCTCTGTCTCTCCCCCCTCCCTCTCTGTCTCTCCCCCCCCTCCCTCTCTGTCTCTCTCCCCCTCCCTCTCTGTCTCTCTCCCCCTCCCTCTCTGTCTCTCTCCCCCTCCCTCTCGCCCCCTCCCTCTCTGTCTCTCTCCCCCTCCCTCTCTCCCCCTCCCTCTCTGTCTCTCTCCCCCTCCCTCTCTGTCTCTCTCCCCCTCCCTCTCTGTCTCTCTCCCCCTCCCTCTCTGTCTCTCTCCCCCCTCCCTCTCTGTCTCTCTCCCCCCTCCCTCTCGCCCCCTCCCTCTCTGTCTCTCTCCCCCTCCCTCTCTCCCCCTCCCTCTCTGTCTCTCTCCCCCTCCCTCTCTCCCCCTCCCTCTCTGTCTCTCTCCCCCTCCCTCTCTGTCTCTCTCCCCCTCCCTCTCTGTCTCTCTCCCCTTCCCTCTCTGTCTCTCTCCCCCTCCCTCTCTGTCTCTCTCCCTCTCCCTCTCTGTCTCTCTCCCCCTCCCTCTCTGTCTCTCTCCCCCTCCCTCTCTGTCTCTCTCCCCCTCCCTCTCTGTCTCTCTCCCCCTCCCTCTCTGTCTCTCTCCCCCTCCCTCTCTGTCTCTCTCCCCCCTCCCTCTCTGTCTCTCTCCCCCTCCCTCTCTGTCTCTCTCCCCCTCCCTCTCGCCCCCTCCCTCTCTGTCTCTCTCCCCCTCCCTCTCGTCCCCTCCCTCTCTGTCTCTCTCCCCCTCCCTCTCTGTCTCTCTCCCCCTCCCTCTCTGTCTCTCTCCCCCTCCCTCTCTGTCTCTCTCCCCCTCCCTCTCTGTCTCTCTCCCCCTCCCTCTCTGTCTCTCTCCCCCTCCCTCTCTGTCTCTCTCCCCCTCCCTCTCTGTCTCTCTCCCCCTCCCTCTCGCCCCCTCCCTCTCTGTCTCTCTCCCCCTCCCTCTCTGTCTCTCTCCCCCTCCCTCTCTGTCTCTCTCCCCCTCCCTCTCTGTCTCTCTCCCCCTCCCTCTCTGTCTCTCTCCCCCTCCCTCTCTGTCTCTCTCCCCCTCCCTCTCTGTCTCTCTCCCCCTCCCTCTCGCCCCCTCCCTCTCTGTCTCTCTCCCCCTCCCTCTCTGTCTCTCTCCCCCTCCCTCTCTGTCTCTCTCCCCCTCCCTCTCTGTCTCTCTCCCCCTCCCTCTCTGTCTCTCTCCCCCTCCCTCTCTGTCTCTCTCCCCCTCCCTCTCTGTCTCTCTCCCCCTCCCTCTCTGTCTCTCTCCCCCTCCCTCTCTGTCTCGCCCCCCCTCCCTCTCTGTCTCTCTCTGATGATCCAGTCTGGATAACGTGGACACCGCAGGGGAGACGTTGGATTACCGGATATTCTGGATTATTACATGATAATGGTGTCCAGTCTGGATGACTTCGAAACTCCAGCACCAGCAGAGATTCCGGATTATCAGATACTCAGTATTATTCCATGATAATCCAGTCTGGATGCCGTGGACACAGTAGCAGAGACGCCAGATTATCAGATACTCTGGATTATTCCATGATAATCCAGCCTGGATGATGTGGACACAGCAGCGGAGATGCCGGATTATCAAATACTCTGGATTATTCCATGATAATGGCGTCCAGTCTGTATGACGTCGACGCACCAGCAGAGACGCCGGATTATAGGATATTCTGGATTATTACATGATAATGGCGTCCAGTCTGGATGACATCGACACTATATATTCCGTAAATCTACAGAAGGTTGTGGGTTTCCTTGGCTCTGAGGCTGTTTATGATGAATCCCTTTAAGGGCAATGACTCTGGGGATACATTGTGTGTGGAAACATGTACATTGCTACAAAGTATCTCCCATCACAGCCCCCCCGCACTGATGTCACCAGACCACGGACGTCACCAGACCACGGACCACAGACGTCACCGGACCACGGACCACAGACGTCACCAGACCACGGACCACAGATGTCACCAGACCAGAGACGTCACCAGACCACGGACCACAGATGTCACCAGACCACAGACGTCACCAGACCACGGACCACAGACGTCACCAGACCACGGACCACAGACGTCACCAGACCACGGATGTGTGCGGTCCACGGTGTACAGAGCCTCTCCTGGAGGAGTCACTGACAGATTTCCCGTCCTCTTAGTCATGAAGCGGTGATGAATGTTGCTCTCCTGTAGACGCTGGATCCCGTGGTGCTCGGCCTATAGGATCGCTGCTGCACAGAGCACATAATGTCGCCTCCTTCAATGTAGCAAATGGTTTTTATAGAAATTATCCCAGAAATCATTTTTCCGCTAAAACTCGGGTCCAGACGGTCATTGCAGTTTTTAAGTAATTTGTTCCTATATATATTTTGCTTCAATGTAACTTTCTTGGTTTTGCGGCAAAATCTGTCTCCTCCATCCTCTGGCAGCAGAGAGTAAAGTTCTTTCTTGCACCTGTAGATGGACCTGTAGTTTGTCCTCCAGCACTTGGCTCATTAGGTGGAGGTGACTGAGCGTGTGTGTCCTCCAGCACTCGGCTCATTAGGTGGAGGTGACTGAGCGTGTGTGTCCTCCAGCACTCGGCTCATTAGGTGGAGGTGACTGAGCGTGTGTGTCCTCCAGTACTCGGCTCATTAGGTGGAGGTGACTGAGCATGTGTGTCCTCCAGCACTCAGCTCATTAGGTGGAGGTGACTGAGCTTGTGTGTCCTCCAGCATTCGGCTCATTAGGTGGAGGTGACTGAGCTTGTGTGTCCTCCAGCACTCGGATCATTAGGTGGAGGTGACTGAGCGTGTGTGTCCTCCAGCATTCGGCTCATTAGGTGGAGGTAACTGAGCATATGTGTCCTCCAGCACTCGGATCATGAGGTGGAGGTGGCTGAGCATGTGTGTCCTCCAGCATTCGGATCATTAGATGGTGGTGACTGAGCGTGTGTGTCCTCCAGCACTCGTCTCATGAGGTGGAGGGGACTGAGCGTGTGTGTCCTCCAGCACTCGGCTCATTAGGTGGAGGTGACTGAGTGCGTGTGTCCTCCTGCACTCGGCTCATTAGGTGGAGGTGACTGAGCGTGTGTGTCCTCCAGCACTCGGCTCATTAGGTGGAGGTGACTGAGCGTGTGTGTCCTCCAGCACTCTGATCATTAGGTGGAGGTGACTGAGCGTGTGTGTCCTCCAGCACTCGTCTCATTAGGTGGAGGGGACTGAGCGTGTGTGTCCTCCAGCACTCTGCTCATTAGGTGGAGGTGACTGAGCGTGTGTGTCCTCCAGTACTCGTCTCATTAGGTGGAGGGGACTGAGCGTGTGTGTCCTCCAGCACTCTGCTCATTAGGTGGAGGTGACTGAGTGTGTGTGTCCTCCAGCACTCAGCTCATTAGGTGGAGGGGACTGAGCGTGTGTGTCCTCCAGCACTCTGCTCATTAGGTGGAGGGGACTGAGCGTGTGTCCTCCAGCACTCGGCTCATTAGGTGGAGGTGACTGAGCGTGTGTGTCCTCCAGCACTCGGATCATTAGGTGGAGGGGACTGAGCGTGTGTCCTCCAGCACTCGGCTCATTAGGTGGAGGTGACTGAGCTTGTGTGTCCTCCAGCACTCGGATCATTAGGTGGAGGTGACTGAGTGTGTGTGTCCTCCAGCACTCAGCTCATTAGGTGGAGGGGACTGAGCGTGTGTGTCCTCCAGCACTCTGCTCATTAGGTGGAGGGGACTGAGCGTGTGTCCTCCAGCACTCGTCTCATTAGGTGGAGGGGACTGAGCGTGTGTGTCCTCCAGCACTCGGCTCATTAGGTGGAGGGGACTGAGCGTGTGTGTCCTCCAGCACTCGTCTCATTAGGTGCAGGTGACTGAGCGTGTGTGTCCTCCAGCACTCTGATCATTAGGTGGAGGTGACTGAGCGTGTGTGTCCTCCAGCACTCTGATCATTAGGTGGAGGTGACTGAGCGTGTGTGTCCTCCAGCACTCGTCTCATTAGGTGGAGGTGACTGAGCGTGTGTGTCCTCCAGCACTCGTCTCATTAGGTGGAGGGGACTGAGCGTGTGTGTCCTCCAGCACTCGTCTCATTAGGTGGAGGGGACTGAGTGTGTGTGTCCTCCAGCACTCGTCTCATTAGGTGGAGGGCACTGAGCGTGTGTGTCCTCCAGCACTCGTCTCATTAGGTGGAGGGGACTGAGTGTGTGTGTCCTCCAGCACTCGTCTCATTAGGTGGAGGGGACTGAGCGTGTGTGTCCTCCAGCACTCGTCTCATTAGGTGCAGGTGACTGAGCGTGTGTGTCCTCCAGCACTCTGATCATTAGGTGGAGGTGACTGAGGGTGTGTGTCCTCCAGCACTCGTCTCATTAGGTGGAGGTGACTGAGCGTGTGTGTCCTCCAGCACTCGTCTCATTAGGTGGAGGGGACTGAGTGTGTGTGTCCTCCAGCACTCGTCTCATTAGGTGGAGGGGACTGAGCGTGTGTGTCCTTCAGCACTCGGCTCATTAGGTGGAGGGCACTGAGCGTGTGTGTCCTCCAGCACTCGGCTCATTAGCTGGAGGTGACTGAGCGTGTGTGTCCTCCAGCACTCGGCACATTTTGGCAGTCTATATTCTGTAGTGAGCAGCTGGATAAATCGTCCGGCTCCTCTTCCTCTGCCGCCCCCTGGTCTATCGCGGCAGCAGAGCCTTTTCCTGCAGATCATCGCGGCGTCTCGGCTTTGTGACAAGCTGTGGATAATTATTCGCAGATCAGTAGCGATGAGATGAAGCGCATTGTCCGGTCCAGCACTCCGCACCGACGATGACGAGGGGAAGAGTCGCCCACTGGGCAGTAAATATAGATCACACGGTGGATGGCGATGGCGTGACTCGCGGAGCGGAGATGGCGCGGCACTGAAGTCTACTCTGCTGCGTCTCCACCTGACAGTCCCATCATCTGCGAGATATTGTGACTGTCACTCATCGTTACACCGAAGACGACCACATTTATTTCCTGCCATTCAAAGCGCAGAGCGTTTCTATGAATAATCTGTGGACGCGGCCGTGGCGCATTATTTACCCGGGATCTCGCACGGATCCCGATAATTCAGGCATCAGAAGGATAAAGCCATAGAGGATATTATATATAAGAGCGCAAATCCACATATACGCGAGTGTCAACAATCTGCTCACAAGACGCCGGTCACTGCCCGATCCACGACACGTGACCGCCACCGCGTGCCATGAAGATGGACCTCTCCTCTAGTGGGGAGAATCGGTACTGCAGGTATACATACTGGGGATACGGCTCTGACTACAGCTGTCATAAGACCCCCACTCACGCCTCCAGACGATCGGGGCGCGCTCACGCCTCCAGACGATCGGGGCGCGCTCACGCCTCCAGACGATCGGGGCGCGCTCACGCCTCCAGACGATCGGGGCGCGCTCACGCCTCCAGACGATCGGGGCGCGCTCACTTCTCCAGACGGTCGGGGCGCGCTCACTTCTCCAGACGGTCGGGGCGCGCTCACTTCTCCAGACGGTCGGGGCGCGCTCACGCCTCCAGACGGTCGGGGCGCGCTCACGCCTCCAGACGGTCGGGGTGCGCTCACGCCTCCAGACGGTCGGGGCGTGCTCACTTCTCCAGACGGTCGGGGCGCGCTCACTTCTCCAGACGGTCGGGGCGCGCTCACTTCTCCAGACGGTCGGGGCGCGCTCACTTCTCCAGATGGTCGGGGCGCGCTCACGCCTCCAGACGGTCGGGTCATGCTCAATGTTGTTGTAGAACGTCCTCTGTCTGCTGCTTCTAGTAAGTGTTTATCTCACCCAGAGCTGGATTCACAGATTCCCTGCTCAGTGCCCTTGTATAATGTCCTCTATCTGCTGCTTATAGTAAGTGTTTATCTCACCCAGAGCTGGATTCACAGCTTCCCTGCTCAGTGCCCTTGTATAATGTCCTCTATCTGCTGCTTATAGTAAGTGTTTATCTCACCCAGAGCTGGATTCACAGATTCCCTGCTCAGTGCCCTTGTATAATGTCCTCTATCTGCTGCTTCTAGTAAGTGTTTATCTCACCCAGAGCTGGATTCACAGCTTCCCTGCTCAGTGCCCTTGTATAATGTCCTCTATCTGCTTCTTCTAGTAAGTGTTTATCTCATCCAGAGCTGGATTCACAGCTTCCCTGCTCAGTGCCCTTGTATAATGTCCTCTATCTGCTGCTTATAGTAAGTGTTTATCTCACCCAGAGCTGGATTCACAGCTTCCCTGCTCAGTGCCCTTGTATAATGTCCTCTATCTGCTGCTTATAGTAAGTGTTTATCTCACCCAGAGCTGGATTCACAGCTTTCCTGCTCAGTGTCCTTTTATAATGTCCTCTATCTGCTGCTTATAGTAAGTGTTTATCCCATCCAGAGCTGGATGCACAGCTTTCCTGCTCAGTGCCCTTTTATAATGTCCTCTATCTGCTGCTTATAGTAAATGTTTATCCCATCCAGAGCTGGATTCACAGCTTCCCTGCTCAGTGCCCTTGTATAATGTCCTCTATCTGCCGCTCCAGCATTCAGTTCAGCTTCTTTACCAAAGTATAATAATTGTTAGATGAAACACAAGTGTGTGGCGTTCCCTCTTAAGAGCCCTCCACCCATGACTATTTCTGTATTGGCATCTCGGATCCCGTAAGATGTAAGCTCTTTCCGTTTCTCACTTTTATTTTACCCGTCGGTGGCAGGATGTAATGATGTGACCGCGATCCGTGGCTTCTTGGTGGCTGCGCGTCTTCCCCCATAAATTTGTGGACATGGACAATCCGCATCCACTGTTTTTATTTCTTTAATAGCGGCCGTATAAATGCACATTCCTCCCCGGCAGCGGATGGCGGCAATGCCAGGTTTCTGTAGAGCGGTAATATCGGCGCGGTAACCGGTGACTCCGGAGATATAAAGGAGCAATCCACAAAGCTTTATTAAGAAGAGCGATGGCTTTTATTGATGCTTTTTACGTCTGTTTGTGCTGCAGATTGAGGGAATTTCATTACTTTTTCCAGATTGATATCATTTCCCGTGAGCAGAAATCACCATTCTTCTCATCGAGCGCTCGGCACATGGCGGAGCCTTAATTAAATGACGATTAACTCATCTGTAAAGTAATTCTTATAAAATGTGGATGATATTATTTTAAATGTTTAATATCCGATCATCAGCCGTAAAGGAACCAAAATATAAATCCACTGCTGCAAAGCACTGCGCGACGTACGCAGCAGCGACACCCACAAACAGATCCTGCATGATCCTGCACGATCCTGAAGGATCCGGCCCAAACCTACGAGCACTATATCCCAAATACACAAAGTCACAGTGTACTGGTCCGGAGTTACCTCCTGTATTATACTCCAGAGCTGCACTCACTATTCTGCTGGGGCAGTCACTGTGTACATACATTACATTACTGATCCTGAGTTACCTCCTGTATTATACTCCAGAGCTGCACTCACTATTCTGCTGGTGCAGTCACTGTGTATATACATTACATTACTGGTCCGGAGTTACCTCCTGTATTATACTCCAGAGCTGCACTCACTATTCTGCTGGTGCAGTCACTGTGCACATACATTACTGATCCTGAGTTACCTCCAGTATTATACTCCAGAGCTGCACTCACTATTCTGCTGGTGCAGTCACTGTGCACATACATTACTGATCCTGAGTTACCTCCAGTATTATACTCCGGAGCTGCACTCACTATTCTGCTGGTGCAGTCACTGTGTACATACATTACATTACTGATCCTGAGTTACCTCCTGTATTATACTCCAGAGCTGCACTCACTATTCTGCTGGTGCAGTCACTGTGCACATACATTACTGATCCTGAGTTACCTCCAGTATTATACTCCAGAGCTGCACTCACTATTCTGCTGGTGCAGTCACTGTGCACATACATTACTGATCCTGAGTTACCTCCAGTATTATACTCCGGAGCTGCACTCACTATTCTGCTGGTGCAGTCACTGTGTACATACATTACTGATCCTGAGTTACCTCCAGTATTATACTCCGGAGCTGCACTCACTATTCTGCTGGTGCAGTCACTGTGTACATACATTACATTACTGATCCTGAGTTACCTCCTGTATTATACTCCAGAGCTGCACTCACTATTCTGCTGGTGCAGTCACTGTGTACATACATTACTGATCCTGAGTTACCTCCTGTATTATACTCCAGAGCTGCGCTCACTATTCTGCTGGTGCAGTCACTGTGTACATACATTACATTACTGATCCTGAGTTACCTCCAGTATTATACTCCGGAGCTGCACTCACTATTCTGCTGGTGCAGTCACTGTGTACATACATTACATTACTGATCCTGAGTTACCTCCTGTATTATACTCCAGAGCTGCACTCACTATTCTGCTGGTGCAGTCACTGTGTACATACATTACTGATCCTGAGTTACCTCCTGTATTATACTCCAGAGCTGCACTCACTATTCTGCTGGTGCAGTCACTGTGTACATACATTACATTACTGATCCTGTATTATACTCCGGAGCTGCACTCCCTGTTCTGCTGGGGCAGTAGTATTGGGGCAGGGGTGATGGAGTGGCTCGTATGGTCCTGTCCCCCCTCTCTCCCCTCGCTGTCACTCTCCGGCCCCCATGATGTGCGCTGCCGTCACCCGGAGTCATAATATTGCCCGGTCATTGGTTTCTCTTCTGGGAGTGATTCTAATTTTCCTTCCTCAGATTTATTTCATTTCAATGCAGGAAAATATAGAATAAATTCTGCTTTTGTCTCGATGATTTCTGCTCCGGTGGATGAATGGAAAACGGAAAATGTTATTGATTGAAATACAATTTGTGCGCAGCGTGTGACTGGCGCTCGTCAGGCGCGGACATTCGCCCCGGCTTTTATTAAAATTCCGAGAATCGAGGTTTTTAATCCTAAAAGCAGCAGAAGGTCTCACGCCTCGGCCATTACCAGCCGCAGCAGCAGCGCCAGTGTTTAACTGCACCGACGCCTCGTCTTAAAGGGACGAGTGGAAGGTGGAGTCACACGGGGTGCGGACGTCACAGCACGAGGAGGTGAGAAACCAACGTCCCCCCATCAGAAGATTGAGGTGTGCGTCCTCACGAGGTCCGAGCAATGGTCATCACCGATGAAAAGCAGAAGAATAAGCAGCCAAAACGCAGGGGCGGACATATCATACCTGCAACCTGTCCAGGGGGTCGCAAAGGTCAGGGGGCCGCAGAGGTCAGGGGGCCGCAGAGGTCAGGGGGCCGCAGAGGTCAGGGGGCCGCAGCATTCAGGTAACGGACATAGCATTCCTGCAACCTGTGCAGGGGGCAGCAGAGGTCAGGGGGCCGCAAAGATCAGGAGGCCGCAGCATTCAGGTAACGGACATAGCATTCCTGCAACCTGTGCAGGGGGCAGCAGAGGTCAGGGGGCCGCAAAGATCAGGAGGCCGCAGAGATCAGGCGGCCGCAAAGGTCAGGGGGCTGCAGAGGTCAGGGGGTCGCAGAAGCCAGGCGGCCGCAGAGGTCAGGGGGTCGCAGCGGTCAGAGGGCTGCAAGGGTCAGGGGGCTGCAGAGGTCAGAGGGCTGCAGAGGTCAGGGGGTTGCAGAGGTCAGGGGGTCGCAGCGGTCAGGGGGCTGCAGAGGTCAGGGGGCCGCAGCATTCAGAGGGCCGCAGAGGTTAGGGGGTCGCAGCGGTCAGGAGGTCGCAGCGGTCAGGAGGCTGCAGAGGTCAGGGGGCCGCAGCATTCAGGTAACGGACATAGCATTCCTGCAACCTGTGCTAGGGACCGCAGCGGTCAGAGTGCTGCAGAGGTCAGGGGGCTGAAGAGGTCAGGGGGCTGAAGAGGTCAGGGGGCTGCAGCAGTCAAAGAGCCACAGCGATCGGGGGGGCCACAGCTGTTGGGGGGGCCACGTCCACCTCCAAATTAGATGCAATTGTGCATTATGAGGAGCTATTGGACGGGGCATCACGTATCGTTCCTGCGCAGGGGCCCTGCTTTGTTTACAAGTGGTTCATTAATTTGGGGTCGGTGCCCCTCCAGCAGCAGCAGCAGGAGGAGACTGATGGGGGGTGTCGGTCTGGACCTCACCTGGGTCAGGACCGACCCCCGATTATAAAAGACCTGGCTCCTGGAGGACGCGTTTCGGGTCTGTCCCCTCATAGCTGCGCACAATCCCTCACCGGTGATGGCTGCACGGACAAATGAGCAAACACTGATGAATAAATCACTTTGTCTCCGCTCCGCGGCCTCTCACGGCTTTACCAATCCAGATAATAAGATAACGTCCGCGCAATATTCATCAATTCCCAAATAAATGAGCGGATGCCCGAGGACAACTGCCGGTGACAGCCCCGAGATGAAGGAGCCGCTTCTGCTGGAAGGGAAAGGATAATTGCAAGAAAAGCCGCTCTCTGTGCAGCAAGGCTGTCATAATCTGCTGTGCAATAATCTGTGCGCCACCTAGTGTCAGATCCGAGCACTGCAATGTATGATACAATACATTGTGTACAATATAATCTGTACTCCACCTAGTGTCAGATCCGAGCACTGCAATGTATGATACAAAACATTGTGTACAATATAATCTGTACTCCACCTAGTGTCAGATCCGAGCACTGCAATGTATGATACAATACATTGTGTACAATATAATCTGTACTCCACCTAGTGTCAGATCCGAGCACTGCAATGTATGATACAATACATTGTGTACAATATAATCTATACTCCGCCTAGTGTCAGATCCGAGCACTGCAATGTATGATACAATACATTGTGTACAATATAATCTGTACTCCACCTAGTGTCAGATCCGAGCACTGCAATGTATGATACAATACATTGTGTACAATATAATCTGTACTCCACCTAGTGTCAGATCCGAGCACTGCAATGTATGATACAATACATTGTGTACAATATAATCTGTACTCCACCTAGTGTCAGATCCGAGCACTGCAATGTATTTATGATACAAAACATTGTGTACAATATAATCTGTACTCCGCCTAGTGTCAGATCCGAGCACTGCAATGTATGATACAATACATTGTGTACAATATAATCTGTACTCCACCTAGTGTCAGATCCGAGCACTGCAATGTATGATACAATACATTGTGTACAATATAATCTGTACTCCACCTAGTGTCAGATCCGAGCACTGCAATGTATGATACAATACATTGTGTACAATATAATCTATACTCCACCTAGTGTCAGATCCGAGCACTGCAATGTATGATACAATACATTGTGTACAATATAATCTGTACTCCACCTAGTGTCAGATCCGAGCACTGCAAAGTATGATACAATACATTGTGTACAATATAATCTGTACTCCACCTAGTGTCAGATCCGAGCACTGCAATGTATGATACAATACATTGTGTACAATATAATCTGTACTCCACCTAGTGTCAGATCCGAGCACTGCAATGTATGATACAATACATTGTGTACAATATAATCTATACTCCACCTAGTGTCAGATCCGAGCACTGCAATGTTTGATACAATACATTGTGTACTATATAATCTATACTCCACCTAGTGTCAGATCCGAGCACTGCAATGTATGATACAATACATTGTGTACAATATAATCTGTACTCCACCTAGTGTCAGATCCGAGCACTGCAATGTTTGATACAATACATTGTGTACTATATAATCTGTACTCCACCTAGTGTCAGATCCGAGCACTGCAATGTATGATACAATACATTGTGTACAATATAATCTATACTCCACCTAGTGTCAGATCCGAGCACTGCAATGTATGATACAATACATTGTGTACTATATAATCTGTACTCCACCTAGTGTCAGATCCGAGCACTGCAATGTTTGATACAATACATTGTGTACTATATAATCTGTACTCCACCTAGTGTCAGATCCGAGCACTGCAATGTATGATACAATACATTGTGTACAATATAATCTATACTCCGCCTAGTGTCAGATCCGAGCACTGCAATGTATGATACAATACATTGTGTACAATATAATCTGTACTCCACCTAGTGTCAGATCCGAGCACTGCAAAGTATGATACAATACATTGTGTACAATATAATCTGTACTCCGCCTAGTGTCAGATCCGAGCACTGCAATGTATGATACAATACATTGTGTGCTATAGAATCTATACTCCGCCTAGTGTCAGATCCGAGCACTGCAAAGTATGATACAATACATTGTGTACAATATAATCTGTACTCCACCTAGTGTCAGATCCGAGCACTGCAATGTATGATACAATACATTGTGTACAATATAATCTGTACTCCACCTAGTGTCAGATCCGAGCACTGCAATGTATGATACAATACATTGTGTACAATATAATCTGTACTCCGCCTAGTGTCAGATCCGAGCACTGTAAAGTATGATACAATACATTGTGTACAATATAATCTGTGTGCCACCTAGTGTCAGATCCGAGCACTGCAATGTATGATACAATACATTGTGTACAATATAATCTATACTCCGCCTAGTGTCAGATCCGAGCACTGCAATGTATGATACAATACATTGTGTACTATATAATCTGTACTCCACCTAGTGTCAGATCCGAGCACTGCAATGTATGATACAATACATTGTGTACAATATAATCTGTACTCCACCTAGTGTCAGATCCGAGCACTGCAATGTATGATACAATACATTGTGTACAATATAATCTGTACTCCACCTAGTGTCAGATCCGAGCACTGCAAAGTATGATACAATACATTGTGTACAATATAATCTGTACTCCACCTAGTGTCAGATCCGAGCACTGCAATGTATGATACAATACATTGTGTACAATATAATCTGTACTCCACCTAGTGTCAGATCCGAGCACTGCAATGTATGATACAATACATTGTGTACTATATAATCTGTACTCCACCTAGTGTCAGATCCGAGCACTGCAATGTATGATACAATACATTGTGTACAATATAATCTGTACTCCGCCTAGTGTCAGATCCGAGCACTGCAATGTATGATACAATACATTGTGTACAATATAATCTATACTCCACCTAGTGTCAGATCCGAGCACTGCAATGTTTGATACAATACATTGTGTACTATATAATCTATACTCCACCTAGTGTCAGATCCGAGCACTGCAATGTTTGATACAATACATTGTGTACTATATAATCTGTACTCCACCTAGTGTCAGATCCGAGCACTGCAATGTATGATACAATACATTGTGTACAATATAATCTGTACTCCACCCAGTGTCAGATCCGAGCACTGCAAAGTATGATACAATACATTGTGTACAATATAATCTGTACTCCACCTAGAGTCAGATCCGAGCACTGCAATGTATGATACAATACATTGTGTACAATATAATCTGTACTCCACCTAGTGTCAGATCCGAGCACTGCAAAGTATGATACAATACATTGTGTACAATATAATCTGTACTCCACCTAGTGTCAGATCCGAGCACTGCAATGTATGATACCATACATTGTGTACTATATAATCTATACTCCACCTAGAGTCAGATCCGAGCACTGCAATGTATGATACAATACATTGTGTACAATATAATCTGTACTCCACCTAGTGTCAGATCCGAGCACTGCAAAGTATGATACAATACATTGTGTACTATATAATCTGTACTCCACCTAGTGTCAGATCCGAGCACTGCAATGTATGATACCATACATTGTGTACTATATAATCTATACTCCACCTAGAGTCAGATCCGAGCACTGCAATGTATGATACAATACATTGTGCACAATATAATCTGTACTCCGCCTAGTGTCAGATCCGAGCACTGCAAAGTATGATACAATACATTGTGTACAATATAATCTATACTCCACCTAGTGTCAGATCCGAGCACTGCAATGTATGATACAATACATTGTGTACAATATAATCTATACTCCGCCTAGTGTCAGATCCGAGCACTGCAAAGTATGATACAATACATTGTGTACAATATAATCTATACTCCACCTAGTGTCAGATCCGAGCACTGCAATGTTTGATACAATACATTGTGCACAATATAATCTGTACTCCACCTAGTGTCAGATCCGAGCACTGCAATGTATGATACAATACATTGTGTACAATATAATCTGTACTCCACCTAGTGTCAGATCCGAGCACTGCAATGTATGATACAATACATTGTGTACTATATAATCTGTACTCCACCTAGTGTCAGATCCGAGCACTGCAATGTATGATACAATACATTGTGTACTATATAATCTATACGCCACCTAGTGTCAGATCCGAGCACTGCAAAGTATGATACAATACATTGTGTACAATATTATCTGTACTCCCCCTAGTGTCAGATCCGAGCACTGCAATGTATGATACAATACATTGTGTACTATATAATCTGTACTCCACCTAGTGTCAGATCCGAGCACTGCAATGTATGATACAATACATTGTGTACAATATAATCTGTACTCCGCCTAGTGTCAGATCCGAGCACTGCAATGTATGATACAATACATTGTGTACTATATAATCTGTACTCCGCCTAGTGTCAGATCCGAGCACTGCAATGTATGATACAATACATTGTGTACAATATAATCTGTACTCCACCTAGTGTCAGATCCGAGCACTGCAATGTATGATACAATACATTGTGTACTATATAATCTGTACTCCGCCTAGTGTCAGATCCGAGCACTGCAATGTATGATACAATACATTGTGTACAATATAATCTGTACTCCGCCTAGTGTCAGATCCGAGCACTGCAATGTATGATACAATACATTGTGTACAATATAATCTATACTCCGCCTAGTGTCAGATCCGAGCACTGCAATTTATGATACAATACATTGTGTACTATATAATCTGTACTCCGCCTAGTGTCAGATCCGAGCACTGCAATGTATACCATACATTGTGTACTATATAATCTATACGCCACCTAGTGTCAGATCCGAGCACTGCAATGTATGATACAATACATTGTGTACAATATAATCTGTACTCCACCTAGTGTCAGATCCGAGCACTGCAATGTATGATACAATACATTGTGTGCAATATAATCTGTACTCCACCTAGTGTCAGATCCGAGCACTGCAAAGTATGATACAATACATTGTGTACAATATAATCTGTACTCCGCCTAGTGTCAGATCCGAGCACTGCAAAGTATGATACAATACATTGTGTACAATATAATCTGTACTCCACCTAGTGTCAGATCCGAGCACTGCAATGTTTGATACAATACATTGTGTACTATATAATCTGTACTCCACCTAGTGTCAGATCCGAGCACTGCAATGTATGATACAATACATTGTGTACAATATAATCTGTACTCCACCTAGTGTCAGATCCGAGCACTGCAAGGTATGATACAATACATTGTGTACAATATAATCTGTACTCCGCCTAGTGTCAGATCCGAGCACTGCAATGTATGATACAATACATTGTGTACAATATAATCTGTACTCCGCCTAGTGTCAGATCCGAGCACTGCAAAGTATGATACAATACATTGTGTACAATATAATCTGTACTCCACCTAGTGTCAGATCCGAGCACTGCAAAGTATGATACAATACATTGTGTACAATATAATCTATACTCCACCTAGTGTCAGATCCGAGCACTGCAATGTATGATACAATACATTGTGTACTATATAATCTGTACTCCACCTAGTGTCAGATCCGAGCACTGCAATGTATGATACAATACATTGTGTACTATATAATCTGTACTCCACCTAGTGTCAGATCCGAGCACTGCAATGTATGATACAATACATTGTGTACTATATAATCTATACGCCACCTAGTGTCAGATCCGAGCACTGCAATGTATGATACAATACATTGTGTACAATATTATCTGTACTCCCCCTAGTGTCAGATCCGAGCACTGCAATGTATGATACAATACATTGTGTACTATATAATCTGTACTCCACCTAGTGTCAGATCCGAGCACTGCAATGTATGATACAATACATTGTGTACAATATAATCTGTACTCCGCCTAGTGTCAGATCCGAGCACTGCAATGTATGATACAATACATTGTGTACTATATAATCTGTACTCCACCTAGTGTCAGATCCGAGCACTGCAATGTATGATACAATACATTGTGTACAATATAATCTGTACTCCACCTAGTGTCAGATCCGAGCACTGCAATGTATGATACAATACATTGTGTACTATATAATCTGTACTCCGCCTAGTGTCAGATCCGAGCACTGCAATGTATGATACAATACATTGTGTACAATATAATCTGTACTCCGCCTAGTGTCAGATCCGAGCACTGCAATGTATGATACAATACATTGTGTACAATATAATCTATACTCCGCCTAGTGTCAGATCCGAGCACTGCAATGTATGATACAATACATTGTGTACTATATAATCTGTACTCCGCCTAGTGTCAGATCCGAGCACTGCAATGTATGATACCATACATTGTGTACTATATAATCTATACTCCACCTAGTGTCAGATCCGAGCACTGCAATGTTTGATACAATACATTGTGTACAATATAATCTGTACTCCACATAGTGTCAGATCCGAGCACTGCAATGTATGATACAATACATTGTGTACAATATAATCTGTACTCCACCTAGTGTCAGATCCGAGCACTGCAATGTATGATACAATACACTGTGTACAATATAATCTGTACTCCACCTAGTGTCAGATCCGAGCACTGCAATGTATGATACAATACATTGTGTACTATATAATCTGTACTCCACCTAGTGTCAGATCCGAGCACTGCAATGTATGATACAATACATTGTGTACAATATTATCTGTACTCCCCCTAGTGTCAGATCCGAGCACTGCAATGTATGATACAATACATTGTGTACTATATAATCTGTACTCCACCTAGTGTCAGATCCGAGCACTGCAATGTATGATACAATACATTGTGTACAATATAATCTGTACTCCGCCTAGTGTCAGATCCGAGCACTGTAAAGTATGATACAATACATTGTGTACAATATAATCTGTACTCCACCTAGTGTCAGATCCGAGCACTGCAATGTATGATACAATACATTGTGTACAATATAATCTGTACTCCACCTAGTGTCAGATCCGAGCACTGCAATGTATGATACAATACATTGTGTACTATATAATCTGTACTCCACCTAGTGTCAGATCCGAGCACTGCAATGTATGATACAATACATTGTGTACAATATAATCTGTACTCCACCTAGTGTCAGATCCGAGCACTGCAATGTATGATACAATACATTGTGTACTATATAATCTGTACTCCACCTAGTGTCAGATCCGAGCACTGCAATGTATGATACAATACATTGTGTACAATATAATCTGTACTCCACCTAGTGTCAGATCCGAGCACTGCAATGTATGATACAATACATTGTGTACAATATAATCTGTACTCCACCTAGTGTCAGATCCGAGCACTGCAATGTATGACACAATACATTGTGTACAATATAATCTGTACTCCACCTAGTGTCAGATCCGAGCACTGCAATGTGTGATACAATACACTGTGTACAGTCATGGCCAAACGTTTTGAGAATGCTACAAATATTAATTTTTACAAAGTCTACTGCTTCAGTTTTTCTAATGGCAATTTGCATATACTCCAGAATGTCATAGAGAGTGATCAGCTTAACAGCAATTACTTGTAAAGTCAATATTGGCTAAGAAAATGAACTTTAACCCCCAAAACACATTTCAACATCATTGCATTCCTGCCTTAAAAGGAGCAGCTAACATTGTTTTAGTGATTGTTCCAGTAACACAGGTGTGGGTGTGGATGAGGACAGGGCTGGCGATCAATCAGTCACGATTAAGTAAGAATGACACCACTGGACACTTTAAAAGGAGGCTGGTGCTTGGTATCATTGTTTCTCTTCAGTTAACCATGGTTCTCTCTAAAGAAACACGTGCAGCCATCATTGCTCTGCACAAAAATGGCCTAACAGGGAAGAGTATCGCAGCTACAAAGATTGCACCTCAGTCAACAATCTATCGCATCATCAAGAACTTCAAGGAGAGAACTTCCATTGTTGCCAAAAAGGCTCCCGGGCGCCCAAGAAGGACCAGCAAATGCCAGGACTGTATCTTAAAACTGTTTCAGCTGCGGGATGGGACTAGCAGCAGTGGCGAGCTAGCGCAGCAATGGCAGCAGGCTGATGTGAGGCTTCTGCACGCACTGTGAGGCGGAGACTGCTGGAGCAAGGCCTGGTTTCAAGGAGGGCAGCAAAGAAGCCACTTCTCTCCAGAAAAAACATCAGGGACCGACTGATATTCTGCAGAAGGTACCGGGAGTGGACTGCTGAGGACTGGGGGAAAGTCATTTCTCAGATGAATCCCTTTTCGATTGTTTGGGACATCTGGCAAACAGCTTATTAGGAGAAGAAGAGGTGAGCGCTGCCACCAGTCTTGTCTCATGCCGACTGTTAAGCATCCGGAAACCATTCATGTGTGGGGCTGCTTCTCAGCCCAGGGAATCGCACCACTCACAGTCTGGCCTAAAAACACAGCCATGAATAAAGAATGGCACCAGAATGTCCTCCAAGAGCAGCTTCTCCCAACCGTCCAAGAGCAGGCGCCCAACAATGCCTTTTCCAGCATGATGGAGCACCTTGCCATAAAGCAAAGGTGATCACTAAATGGCTCATGGAACAAAGCATAGAGATTTTGGGTCCATGGCCTGGAAACTCCCCAGATCTTAACCCCATTGAGAATTTGTGGGCAATCATCAAGAGATGGGTGGACAAACAAAAACCAACAAATTCTGGCAAAATGCAAGCATTGCTTATGCAAGAATGGACCGCGATCAGTCAGGATTTGCTCCAGAAGATGATTGACAGCTGCCCGGGAGAATTGCAGAGGTCCTGAAGAAGAAGGGGCAACACTGCAAATATTCACTTGCTGCATTAACTCATTCTCACTGTCAATAGAACCTTCTGGTCTCATAATATGATTGCAATTATATTTCTGTATGTGATGTAAACATCAGACAACACAATTAACACCAGAGGCAACAGATCATGGGAAAATAGCATTGTGGTGTCATTCTCAAAACTTTTGGCCATGACTGTACAATATAATCTGTACTCCGCCTAGTGTCAGATGCGAGTGCTGATATCATCTGTACTCTGCCTAGTGTCAGATGCGAGTGCTGATATCATCTGTACTCCGCCTAGTGTCAGATGCGAGTGCTGATATCATCTGTACTCTGCCTAGTGTCAGATGCGAGTGCTGATATCATCTGTACTCCGCCTAGTGTCAGATGCGAGTGCTGATATCATCTGTACTCTGCCTAGTGTCAGATGCGAGTGCTGATATCATCTGTACTCCGCCTAGTGTCAAATGCGAGTGCTGATATCATCTGTACTCTGCCTAGTGTCAGATGCGAGTGCTGATATCATCTGTACTCCGCCTAGTGTCAGATGCGAGTGCTGATATCATCTGTACTCTGCCTAGTGTCAGATGCGAGTGCTGATATCATCTGTACTCCGCCTAGTGTCACACACGAGTGCTGATATCATCTGTACTCCGCCTAGTGTCAGACCTGAGTGCTGATATCATCTGTACTCCGCCTAGTGTCAGATGCGAGTGCTGATATCATCTGTACTCTGCCTAGTGTCAGATGCGAGTGCTGATATCATCTGTACTCCGCCTAGTGTCACACACGAGTGCTGATATCATCTGTACTCCGCCTAGTGTCAGACCTGAGTGCTGATATCATCTGTACTCCGCCTAGTGTCACACACGAGTGCTGATATCATCTGTACTCCGCCTAGTGTCAGATGCGAGTGCTGATATCATCTGTACTCCGCCTAGTGTCACACACGAGTGCTGATATCATCTGTACTCCGCCTAGTGTCACACCCGAGTGCTGATATCATCTGTACTCCGCCTAGTGTCACACACGAGTGCTGATATCATCTGTACTCCGCCTAGTGTCACACACGAGTGCTGATATCATCTGTACTCCACCTAGTGTCAGATGCGAGTGCTGATATCATCTGTACTCCGCCTAGTGTCACACACGAGTGCTGATATCATCTGTACTCCGCCTAGTGTCACACACGAGTGCTGATATCATCTGTACTCCGCCTAGTGTCACACCCGAGTGCTGATATCATCTGTACTCTGCCTAGTGTCACACACGAGTGCTGATATCATCTGTACTCCGCCTAGTGTCACACACGAGTGCTGATATCATCTGTACTCCGCCTAGTGTCACACCCGAGTGCTGATATCATCTGTACTCCGCCTAGTGTCACACACGAGTGCTGATATCATCTGTACTCCGCCTAGTGTCACACACGAGTGCTGATATCATCTGTACTCCACCTAGTGTCAGATGCGAGTGCTGATATCATCTGTACTCCACCTAGTGTCACACACGAGTGCTGATATCATCTGTACTCCGCCTAGTGTCACACACGAGTGCTGATATCATCTGTACTCCGCCTAGTGTCACACACGAGTGCTGATATCATCTGTACTCCACCTAGTGTCTGATGCGAGTGCTGATATCATCTGTACTCCACCTAGTGTCAGATGCGAGTGCTGATATCATCTGTACTCCGCCTAGTGTCACACACGAGTGCTGATATCATCTGTACTCCGCCTAGTGTCACACCCGAGTGCTGATATCATCTGTACTCCGCCTAGTGTCACACACGAGTGCTGATATCATCTGTACTCCGCCTAGTGTCACACACGAGTGCTGATATCATCTGTACTCCACCTAGTGTCAGATGCGAGTGCTGATATCATCTGTACTCCACCTAGTGTCACACACGAGTGCTGATATCATCTGTACTCCGCCTAGTGTCAGATGCGAGTGCTGATATCATCTGTACTCCACCTAGTGTCACACACGAGTGCTGATATCATCTGTACTCCACCTAGTGTCACACACGAGTGCTGATATCATCTGTACTCCACCTAGTGTCAGATGCGAGTGCTGATATCATCTGTACTCCACCTAGTGTCAGATGCGAGTGCTGATATCATCTGTACTCCACCTAGTGTCAGATGCGAGTGCTGATATCATCTGTACTCCACCTAGTGTCACACCCGAGCGCTGATATCATCTGTACTCCACCTAGTGTCACACACGAGCGCTGATATCATCTGTACTCCACCTAGTGTCACACACGAGTGCTGATATCATCTGTACTCCACCTAGTGTCAGATGCGAGTGCTGATATCATCTGTACTCCGCCTAGTGTCACACACGAGTGCTGATATCATCTGTACTCCGCCTAGTGTCACACCCGAGTGCTGATATCATCTGTACTCCGCCTAGTGTCACACACGAGTGCTGATATCATCTGTACTCCGCCTAGTGTCACACACGAGTGCTGATATCATCTGTACTCCACCTAGTGTCAGATGCGAGTGCTGATATCATCTGTACTCCACCTAGTGTCACACACGAGTGCTGATATCATCTGTACTCCACCTAGTGTAAGATGCGAGTGCTGATATCATCTGTACTCCACCTAGTGTCACACACGAGTGCTGATATCATCTGTACTCCACCTAGTGTCACACACGAGTGCTGATATCATCTGTACTCCACCTAGTGTCAGATGCGAGTGCTGATATCATCTGTACTCCACCTAGTGTCAGATGCGAGTGCTGATATCATCTGTACTCCACCTAGTGTCAGATGCGAGTGCTGATATCATCTGTACTCCACCTAGTGTCACACCCGAGCGCTGATATCATCTGTACTCCACCTAGTGTCACACACGAGTGCTGATATCATCTGTACTCCGCCTAGTGTCACACACGAGTGCTGATATCATCTGTACTCCGCCTAGTGTCAGATGCGAGTGCTGATATCATCTGTACTCCACCTAGTGTCACACACGAGTGCTGATATCATCTGTACTCCGCCTAGTGTCAGATGCGAGTGCTGATATCATCTGTACTCCACCTAGTGTCACACACGAGTGCTGATATCATCTGTACTCCGCCTAGTGTCAGATGCGAGTGCTGATATCATCTGTACTCCGCCTAGTGTCACACACGAGTGCTGATATCATCTGTACTCCACCTAGTGTCACACACGAGTGCTGATATCATCTGTACTCCGCCTAGTGTCAGATGCGAGTGCTGATATCATCTGTACTCCACCTAGTGTCACACACGAGTGCTGATATCATCTGTACTCTGCCTAGTGTCAGCAGTTGTGTAGTTTTTTGTATAATTTGTGACTTTTTCTGTTGTCCTCTCTCTTCATTAACCCTGCGGTGATCACAGCCCCTCATGGGCAGGGTTTCTGGTATCAGGTCACCATGGCCACCAGCTGCAGTTCTTTAGTGAAATCGTGGTGTGTCCCTTTAAGGGCGGACTGTCTTCCTTCCGTTCTGGATATTTTCGGACTCGCACTTTCTCCTTTCCTCTGATTTTCGTTCTTCTTGGATGACATTTGGTAAACACTGTGTTTTTGGTAATTGCGGTCCGCGGTGGTCGCCTGTCGCCTCCTCCTCCTCCTCACTCATTTTAGCATTAATCACAGTTTCCAGTAATTCCGGTGTTTTAGAGACTTTCTGGCTTTTGGATCTTGGTGACGGACGTGATCGGAGTCGGCATGGAGTGGGGTCTGTGGTGCTGCCGGCTCGGCCGGGATCGGGGGGAGACTGGACGCCCCCGGGGGGGGGGGGGGAGACGCCTCGGAACGTATCGATTTTTCGTGGCGTCCGGAGTTTTGGTTCATTTATTAATCTGTGAGATTTTGCCGGAATTGATGACAGAATTTGATTGGATTGAATGGAGCCGGTACCGGTGCGGTGTGTGATGGGGGGGTCTGCACCGTATAGGCAGAATGTGCCGGACATCTCCAGATCTGACCACCTGCACCCCAGGACCCCCAATCTGTCCACGTCTGGGGTCCGGGTCTGGTGAATTTGAGACCGTCGTCAGGGTTCTGGTGATTCTGCAGGATAATGGATGAATCCGGACCTTATTTCCGCGGGTATCGGGCTTAGTGCAGGCGCCATGTATCAGTGGGGGCTGGATACAATGTGACGAACCTTCAGCTGTGAGAAGTGTCAGCGCTGTCCAGGTTTTTAGCCTCTGGGTGCAAATAAGAAGGCTCCCATTTCTGACAGCAGAGACCTTGGAAAACCCAAACCTTCCATTAGTCGCAACGGTCGGCCTCGTGTAACCTTGTGTCCTGCACTAACTATACCTGAGATGTAGTGACCGGGTGACACTGTCATTCTCCTACTCTGTGCCGTCCCTCTGTTACTCCTCCTGGAAATGTGATCATTAAAGCAATCCTCCACCCAGAGGCTGACGTGATTCTGCATGTCTCATGTATAGTCCTCTAGTCCTCATCTGGCGCTCCCTCCGCTTCCCCCTCCTCCGCCTCTTCCTCTGCTTCCTCCTCCTTGCAGGACCTTATTGGTGCTCTGGGGTTTTGTGGCGCTCTGGGTTTTTTGTGGCGCTCCGGGGTTTTGTGGCGCTGCGGGGTTTTGTGGCGCTCTGGGGTTTTGTGGCACTCCGGAGTTTTGTGGCGCTTCTGGGGTTTTGTGGCGCTTCTGGGGTTTTGTGGCGCTCCGGGGTTTTGTGGCGCTCCTAGGGTTTTGTGGCGCTCCTGGGGTTTTGTGGCGCTCCTGGGGTTTTGTGGCACTTTGGTGTTTTGTGGTGCTCCGGGGTTTTGTGGCGCTCCGGGGTTTTGTGGCGCCCCTGGGGTTTTGTGGCGCCTCTGGGGTTTTGTGGCACTTTGGTGTTTTGTGGCGTTCTGGGGTTTTGTGGCGCCCCTGGGGTTTTGTGGCGCCTCTGGGGTTTTGTGGCGCCTCTGGGGTTTTGTGGCGCCTCTGGGGTTTTGTGGCACTTTGGTGTTTTGTGGCGTTCTGGGGTTTTGTGGCGCCCCTGGGGTTTTGTGGCGCCTCTGGGGTTTTGTGGCACTTTGGTGTTTTGTGGCGTTCTGGGGTTTTGTGGCGCCCCTGGGGTTTTGTGGCGCCCCTGGGGTTTTGTGGCGCCTCTGGGGTTTTGTGGCACTTTGGTGTTTTGTGGCGTTCTGGGGTTTTGTGGCGCCCCTGGGGTTTTGTGGCGCCCCTGGGGTTTTGTGGCGCCTCTGGGGTTTTGTGGCACTTTGGTGTTTTGTGGCGTTCTGGGGTTTTGTGGCGCCCCTGGGGTTTTGTGGCGCCTCTGGGGTTTTGTGGCGCCTCTGGGGTTTTGTGGCACTTTGGTGTTTTGTGGCGTTCTGGGGTTTTGTGGCGCCCCTGGGGTTTTGTGGCGCCTCTGGGGTTTTGTGGCACTTTGGTGTTTTGTGGCGTTCTGGGGTTTTGTGGCGCCCCTGGGGTTTTGTGGCGCCCCTGGGGTTTTGTGGCGCCTCTGGGGTTTTGTGGCACTTTGGTGTTTTGTGGCGTTCTGGGGTTTTGTGGCGCCCCTGGGGTTTTGTGGCGCCTCTGGGGTTTTGTGGCGCCTCTGGGGTTTTGTGGCACTTTGGTGTTTTGTGGCGTTCTGGGGTTTTGTGGCGCCCCTGGGGTTTTGTGGCGCCTCTGGGGTTTTGTGGCGCCTCTGGGGTTTTGTGGCACTTTGGTGTTTTGTGGCGTTCTGGGGTTTTGTGGCGCCCCTGGGGTTTTGTGGCGCCTCTGGGGTTTTGTGGCACTTTGGTGTTTTGTGGCGTTCTGGGGTTTTGTGGCGCCCCTGGGGTTTTGTGGCGCCTCTGGGGTTTTGTGGCGCCTCTAGGGTTTTGTGGCACTTTGGTGTTTTGTGGCGTTCTGGGGTTTTGTGGCGCCCCTGGGGTTTTGTGGCGCCTCTGGGGTTTTGTGGCGCCTCTGGGGTTTTGTGGCACTTTGGTGTTTTGTGGCGTTCTGGGGTTTTGTGGCGCGCTGGGTTTTGTGGCGCTCTGGGAATACACAGGCTCTCTTTTTGGCACGTTGTCTTCCTGGTGCTTTCTTAAGATGCCATTTTCCTGTAGTATTTCCAGCTCTCATTACATGTCAGAGCAAATATGTTGTAAAAGGATTGTTTAAGGATTGTAAAGCGTGGCACATATCTACACATATCCACTCATATCCGCACATATCCACACATATCTGGTCATATCCGGTCATTTCCGCACATATCTACACATATCCACTCATATCCGCACATATCCGTTCATATCCACACATATCCGCTCATATCTACACATATTCGTACATATCTGCACATATCCACACATATCCACACATATCCATACATATCCACACATATCCACACATATCCACACATATCCACACATATTCGTACATATCTGCACATATCCACACATATCCACACATATCCACACATATCCACACATATCCACACATATCCACACATATCCACACATATCCATACATATCCACACATATCCGCTCATATCCACACATATCCACACATATTCGTACATATCTGCACATATCCACACATATCTGGTCATATCCGGTCATTTCCGCACATATCCACACATATCCGCTCATATCCGTACATATCCACACATATCTGGTCATATCTGGTCATATCCGCTCATATCCACACATATCCGCTCATATCCGTACATATCCGCTCATATCCGCACATATCCGCTCATATCCGCTCATATCCGTACATATCCACTCATATCCGCACATATCCGCTCATATCCGTACATATCCACTCATATCCGCACATATCCGTACATATCCACTCATATCCGCACATATCCGCACATATCCGTACATATCCACTCATATCCGCACATATCCGCTCATATCCACTCATATCCACTCATATCCACTCATATCCGCACAGCTCATGCCATGAATTACAGCTCGCAGCCATATAAGTGGATGAGCTGCAGTACCAGCCGTGGCCTGTGGATGCGAGTGGCGCTGTCTATAGTAGGAAGCCGCCTGGTTCTCTACATTTTGTGCAGCCCCTTTATAAGTGACGTATTTGCTGTCCGCTCACAGACACAGCTGCTGGTTTGTTACAATGTATCAGTCTGATGTTGGATGATAAGACGTCTTGTGTTTTCTCCACAGTTCCGCCAGATGATCCGGTAATTATCGGTGGTCCTATCATAAGCCTCCGGGCCGGTGACCCCCTGAATCTAACATGCCACGCAGACAACGCCAAACCAGCAGCGACCATCATCTGGATGAGGAACGGAGAAGTCCTGAACGGGGCGACATATTCTAAGGTGAGCGCCGAGGGTCACTGTCAGGTGATAAACTGCTGAGGGGGACTGACGTCAGGCTGCAGAGAGAGCCTCATAACACAGCCAGCTCTGCTACATTGTAACAGAACACAACCAGCTCTGCTACATTGTAACAGAACACAGCCAGCTTTGCTACATTGTAACAGAACACAACCAGCTCTGCTACATTGTAACAGAACACGACCAGCTCTGCTACATTGTAACAGAACACGACCAGCTCTGCTACATTGTAACAGAACACAACCAGCTCTGCTACATTGTAACAGAACACAACCAGCTCTGCTACATTGTAACAGAACACAACCAGCTCTGCTACATTGTAACAGAACACAACCAGCTCTGCTACATTGTAACAGAACACAACCAGCTCTGCTACATTGTAACAGAACACAACCAGCTCTGTTACATTGTAACAGAACACAACCAGCTCTGCTACATTGTAACAGAACACAACCAGCTCTGCTACATTGTAACCAAACACGACCAGCTCTGCTACATTGTAACAGAACACGACCATCTTTGCTACATTGTAACAGAACACAGCCAGCTTTGCTACATTGTAACAGAACACAACCAGCTCTGCTACATTGTAACAGAACACAACCAGCTCTGCTACATTGTAACCAAACACGACCAGCTCTGCTACATTGTAACAGAACACGACCATCTTTGCTACATTGTAACAGAACACAACCAGCTCTGCTACATTGTAACAGAACGCAACCAGCTCTGCTACATTGTAACAGAACACAACCAGCTCTGCTACATTGTAACAGAACACAACCAGCTCTGCTACATTGTAACAGAACACAACCAGCTCTGTTACATTGTAACAGAACACAACCAGCTCTGCTACATTGTAACAGAACACAACCAGCTCTGCTACATTGTAACCAAACACGACCAGCTCTGCTACATTGTAACAGAACACGACCATCTTTGCTACATTGTAACAGAACACAGCCAGCTTTGCTACATTGTAACAGAACACAACCAGCTCTGCTACATTGTAACAGAACACAACCAGCTCTGCTACATTGTAACCAAACACGACCAGCTCTGCTACATTGTAACAGAACACGACCATCTTTGCTACATTGTAACAGAACACAACCAGCTCTGCTACATTGTAACAGAACACAACCAGCTCTGCTACATTGTAACAGAACACAACCAGCTCTGCTACATTGTAACAGAACACAACCAGCTCTGCTACATTGTAACAGAACACAACCAGCTCTGCTACATTGTAACAGAACACAACCAGCTCTGCTACATTGTAACAGAACACAACCAGCTCTGTTACATTGTAACAGAACACAACCAGCTCTGCTACATTGTAACAGAACACAACCAGCTCTGCTACATTGTAACCAAACACGACCAGCTCTGCTACATTGTAACAGAACACGACCATCTTTGCTACATTGTAACAGAACACAGCCAGCTTTGCTACATTGTAACAGAACACAACCAGCTCTGCTACATTGTAACAGAACACAACCAGCTCTGCTACATTGTAACCAAACACGACCAGCTCTGCTACATTGTAACAGAACACGACCATCTTTGCTACATTGTAACAGAACACAACCAGCTCTGCTACATTGTAACAGAACACAACCAGCTCTGCTACATTGTAACAGAACACAACCAGCTCTGTTACATTGTAACAGAACACAACCAGCTCTGCTACATTGTAACAGAACACAACCAGCTCTGCTACATTGTAACCAAACACGACCAGCTCTGCTACATTGTAACAGAACACGACCATCTTTGCTACATTGTAACAGAACACAGCCAGCTCTGCTACATTGTAACAGAACACGACCAGCTCTGCTACATTGTAACCAAACACAGCCAGCTCTGCTACATTGTAACTGAACACAGCCAGCTCTGCTACATTGTAACAGAACACGACCAGCTCTGCTACATTGTAACCAAACACAGCCAGCTCTGCTACATTGTAACTGAACACAGCCAGCTCTGCTACATTGTAACCAAACACAGCCAGCTCTGCTACATTGTAACTGAACACAGCCAGCTCTGCTACATTGTAACTGAACATAGCCAGCTCTGCTACATTGTAACTGAACACAGCCAGCTCTGCTACATTGTAACTGAACACAGCCAGCTCTGCTACATTGTAACAGAACACGACCAGCTCTGCTACATTGTAACTGAACACAGCCAGCTCTGCTACATTGTAACTGAACACAGCCAGCTCTGCTACATTGTAACAGAACACGACCAGCTCTGCTACATTGTAACTGAACACGACCAGCTCTGCTACATTGTAACTGAACACGACCAGCTCTGCTAAATTGTAACTGAACACGACCAGCTCTGCTACATTGTAACTGAACACAGCCAGCTCTGCTACATTGTAACTGAACACAGCCAGCTCTGCTACATTGTAACTGAACACAGCCAGCTCTGCTACATTGTAACAGAACACGACCAGCTCTGCTACATTGTAACTGAACACAGCCAGCTCTGCTACATTGTAACTGAACACAGCCAGCTCTGCTACATTGTAACAGAACACGACCAGCTCTGCTACATTGTAACTGAACACGACCAGCTCTGCTACATTGTAACCAAACACAGCCAGCTCTGCTACATTGTAACTGAACACAGCCAGCTCTGCTACATTGTAACCAAACACAGCCAGCTCTGCTACATTGTAACCAAACACAGCCAGCTCTGCTACATTGTAACTGAACACAGCCAGCTCTGCTACATTGTAACCAAACACAGCCAGCTCTGCTACATTGTAACTGAACACAGCCAGCTCTGCTACATTGTAACAGAACACGACCAGCTCTGCTACATTGTAACTGAACACCGCCAGCTCTGCTACATTGTAACTGACCACAGCCAGCTCTGCTACATTGTAACTGACCACAGCCAGCTCTGCTACATTGTAACAGAACACGACCAGCTCTGCTACATTGTAACTGAACACAGCCAGCTCTGCTACATTGTAACTGAACACAGCCAGCTCTGCTACATTGTAACTGAACACAGCCAGCTCTGCTACATTGTAACTGAACACAGCCAGCTCTGCTACATTGTAACTGAACACAGCCAGCTCTGCTACATTGTAACTATGAATATTTCTAGGGGAGAGGTGACGACCACCATGACAATTGTCACCCCGCATTCTGTGGTTTTTATAACGACCAATCACATTACACGTCTCTGTAGCAATCTGATTGGTTCTGTGGACCTTCCCTCAGCTGTTTCCTTCTTTCATTGGCTGACTGATTAACCCTTTATTGGAGCCGCTATCATATTTGAGCACGTTGCATATGTTTTGCAGCACAGAGTGACTTTATAAATGCCGTGTTATTCTCCAGTGTCACCCGGAGCTGCACTCCCAATTCTGCTGCCTGCCTATCAGTGCTGTGCAGTGCATTGTGGGAGTTTAGGTGACATGTCGGACTGAGCTGCAGAGAATCCCTCCCGCAGCTTTGGAGGTGACTGGAGCATAAATGCTGATGTGTCGGGGGCTTGTTAGACGCTTTACCGCTCCGTTAATCCTTCCGGGGACAGACAATGGCGGCTCCTCGCGTTTTCCTGCTCTTTTATTCCGCCTCCTGTTTTCTTACTGAACCGACAAGAGAAACATTTCCTTGTGTCTGCTCCCGCAGCCGACCCCGTAATCCCTGCGGCCGGCGCAAACACATAATTAAAAATGCAATCTGCAGCCGGGCCCTGGCCACGACTGAGCGCGGCGCCTTCCCACAATGCCGCGCGGCTCACCACGCTCTATGGTGGCTCCATTGAACCAAGAGAATAAGAGAAAATTGAAAGCTTTTGTACGCCGCCAGCATATCATTACCGGCCGCGCAATTCTATTGTGCCGGGGAAAATGCCACAAAGAAAAGTCAAATGTATTCACTTCCTCCGGAGACGGAAAGAGTCGCATTCGCTGGAAGATTTCAATAATCAGGATTTAAATACGCGAGTCTTTCACGCCCGGCGGTGTGGGCGCAGCGCCGCGGATAATTCAGAAACAAGAACACAACGGCGGCGCTGATGAAGGAGAAGAAATCCGGAATCATAAAGAGCGTTTACCACGAGCGGCAGGAAACCATGACGACAACACCACGGACGATGGTATATAGGACGCGATGTGCCGGCACCGGGGCTCCACCGGGCATTCAGGAGGAGACACCACGGACGATGGTATATAGGACGCGATGTGCCGGCACCGGGGCTCCACCGGGCATTCAGGAGGAGACACCACGGACGATGGTATATAGGACGCGATGTGCCGGCACCGGGGCTCCACCGGGCATTCAGGAGGAGACACCACGGACAATGGTATATAGGACGCGATGTGCCGGCACCGGGGCTCCACCGGGCATTCAGGAGGAGACACCACGGACAATGGTATATAGGACGCTATGTGCCGACACCGGGGCTCCACCGGGCATTCAGGAGGAGACACCACGGACGATGGTATATAGGACGCGATGTGCCGGCACCAGGGCTCCACCGGGTATTCAGGAGGAGACACCACGGACGATGGTATATAGGACGCGATGTGCCGGCACCGGGGCTCCACCGGGCATTCAGGAGGAGACACCACGGACAATGGTATATAGGACGCGATGTGCCGGCACCGGGGCTCCACCGGGCATTCAGGAGGAGACACCACGGACAATGGTATATAGGACGTTATGTGCCGGCACCGGGGCTCCACCGGGCATTCAGGAGGAGACACCACGGACGATGGTATATAGGACGCGATGTGCCGGCACCGGGGCTCCACCGGGCATTCAGGAGGAGACACCACGGACAATGGTATATAGGACGTTATGTGCCGGCACCGGGGCTCCACCGGGCATTCAGGAGGAGACACCACGGACGATGGTATATAGGACGCGATGTGCCGGCACCGGGGCTCCACCGGGCATTCAGGAGGAGACACCACGGACAATGGTATATAGGACGTTATGTGCCGGCACCGGGGCTCCACCGGGCATTCAGGAGGAGACACCACGGACGATGGTATATAGGACGCGATGTGCCGGCACCGGGGCTCCACCGGGCATTCAGGAGGAGACACCACGGACAATGGTATATAGGACGCTATGTGCCGACATCGGGGCTCCACCGGGTATTCAGGAGGATACACCACGGACAATGGTATATAGGACGCGATGGCGTGATGTCCCAGCACCGGGGCTCCACCGGGCATTCAGGAGGAGACACCACGGACAATGGTATATAGGACGCTATGTGCCGGCACCGGGGCTCCGCCGGGCATTCAGGAGGAGACACCACGGACAATGGTATATAGGACACTATGTGCCGATACCATGGCTCCACCGGGCATTCAGGAGGATACACCACGGACAATGGTATATAGGACGCGATGTGCCGGCACCGGGGCTCCACCGGGCATTCAGGAGGAGACACCACGGACAATGGTATATAGGACGCTATGTGCCGGCACCGGGGCTCCACCGGGCATTCAGGAGGATACACCACGGACAATGGTATATAGGACGCGATGGTGTGATGTCCCAGCACCGGGGCTCCACCGGGCGTTCAGGAGGAGACACCACGGACAATGCTATATAGGACGCTATGTGCCGATACCGGGGCTCCACCGGGTATTCAGGAGACACCACAGACGATAGTATATAGGATGCGATGGCATGATGTGCCGGCACCGGGGCTCCACCTGCCGTTCAGGAGGAGACACCACAGACAATGGTATATAGGACGCGATGACGTGATGTGCCGGCACCGGGGCTCCACCAGGCATTCAGGAGGATACACCATGGACGATGGTATATAGGACGCGATGGCATGATGTGCCAGTACCGGGGCTCCACCGGGCATTCAAGAGGAGACACCACGGACGATGGTATATAGGATGTGATGATGTCATGTGCCGGCACCAGGGCTCCACCGGGCGTTCAGGAGGAGACACCACAGACGATGCTATATAGGACACTATGTGCCAGCACTGGGGCTCAACCTGGTATTCAGGAGACACCACAGACGATAGTATATAGGATGTGATGGCGTGATGTGCCGGTACCGGGGGTCCACCGGTCGTTCAGGAGGAGATGCCACGGATGACGGTATATAAGACGCTATGTGCCGGCACCAGGGCTCCACCGGGCGTTCAGGAGGAGACACCACAGACAATGGTATATAGGATGCGATGACGTGATGTGCCGGTACCGGGGCTCCACCGGGCGTTCAGGAGGAGATACCACGCACGATGGTATATAGGACGCAATGATGTCATGAGCTGGTACCGGGGCTCCACCGGGCATTCAGGAGACACCATGGACAATGGTATATAGGACGCGATGGCGTGATGTGACGGCACCGGGGCTCCACCGGGCATTCAGGAGGAGACACCACGGACAATGGTATATAGGACGCTATGTGCCGGCACCGGGGCTCCACCGGGCATTCAGGAGGATACACCACGGACAATGGTATATAGGACGCGATGGCGTGATGTCCCAGCACCGGGGCTCCACCGGGCGTTCAGGAGGAGACACCACGGACAATGCTATATAGGACGCTATGTGCCGATACCGGGGCTCCACCGGGTATTCAGGAGACACCACAGACGATAGTATATAGGATGCGATGGCGTGATGTGCCGGCACCGGGGCTCCACCTGCCGTTCAGGAGGAGACACCACAGACAATGGTATATAGGACGCGATGACGTGATGTGCCGGCACCGGGGCTCCACCAGGCATTCAGGAGGATACACCATGGACGATGGTATATAGGACGCGATGGCATGATGTGCCAGTACCGGGGCTCCACCGGGCATTCAAGAGGAGACACCACGGACGATGGTATATAGGATGTGATGATGTCATGTGCCGGCACCAGGGCTCCACCGGGCGTTCAGGAGGAGACACCACAGACGATGCTATATAGGACACTATGTGCCAGCACTGGGGCTCAACCTGGTATTCAGGAGACACCACAGACGATAGTATATAGGATGTGATGGCGTGATGTGCCGGTACCGGGGTCCACCGGTCGTTCAGGAGGAGATGCCATGGATGACGGTATATAAGACGCTATGTGCCGGCACCAGGGCTCCACCGGGCGTTCAGGAGGAGACACCACAGACAATGGTATATAGGATGCGATGACGTGATGTGCCGGTACCGGGGCTCCACCGGGCGTTCAGGAGGAGATACCACGCACGATGGTATATAGGACGCAATGATGTCATGAGCCGGTACCGGGGCTCCACCGGGCATTCAGGAGACACCATGGACAATGGTATATAGGACGTGATGTGTCGGCACCGGGGCTCCATCAGGTGTTCAGGAGGAGACATTGTGTATTCTGCGCTCCCCCGGATGCTGCGCCATTACCGGTCAGCTTCAGGTAAAACAAGCAAATCTCCATCGTGTGTCCATGTGCCGGGAGCCTTCAGCTCCGGGGATAATCAGCGGCACAAGAGCTTACTGGCAATCGCTTATCTGTCATCAACTAGTCGAAGCTTCACAGTGATCGGCACCAAGAGTAGAAACCAGGGACCCACACAAGCAGTGGAGACCAATGACCAGTACCAGCGGAAAACGCCAGTGACCGGTACCAATCATAGAAGCCACTGGCACAGACTGGTGCCAAGGGCAGAAACCAGTGACCAACAACAGCAGTAGAGGTCAGTGACTGGTGCCAATTTAGGGCCCAGAACCCAAAGCCATTAGAAGAGGCCAGTTACTGGTGCCAGGGGCAGAAACCAGTGATCAATACCAGCAGTAAAGGCCAGTGACTGGAGGATGGTGCCTACGGTAGAGTCCAGCGTCTGGTGCCGGCAGTAGAGGCTGGTGCCAGCGGTAGAGACTGGTGCCTACGGTAGAGTCCAGCGTCTGGTGCCAGCGGTAGAGTCTGGTGCCAGCGGTAGAGTCTGGTGCCAGCGGTAGAGTCTGGTGGCAGCGGTAGAGACTGGTGCCTACGGTAGAGTCCAGCGGCTGGTGCCAGCAGTAGAGTCTGGTGCCAGCAGTAGAGTCTGGTGCCTACGGTAGAGTCCAGCGGCTGGTGCCAGCAGTAGAGTCTGGTGCCAGCAGTAGAGTCTGGTGCCAGCGGTAGAGTCTGGTGCCAGCGGTAGAGTCTGGTGGCAGTGATAGTCTGGTGCCTATGGTAGAGTCCAGCGGCTGTTGCCAGCAGTAGAGTCTGGTGCCAGCGGTAGAGTCTGGTGCCTACGGTAGAGTCCAGCGGCTGGTGCCAGCAGTAGAGTCTGGTGCCAGCAGTAGAGTCTGGTGCCAGCAGTAGAGTCTGGTGCCAGCGGTAGAGTCTGGTGCCAGCGGTAGAGTCCAGCGGCTGGTGCCAGCAGTAGAGTCTGGTGCCAGCGGTAGAGTCTGGTGCCTACGGTAGAGTCCAGCGGCTGGTGCCAGCGGTAGAGTCTGGTGCCAGCGGTAGAGTCTGGTGCCAGCGGTAGAGTCTGGTGCCTACGGTAGAGTCTGGTGCCTACGGTAGAGTCCAGCGGCTGGTGCCAGCAGTAGAGTCTGGTGCCAGCAGTAGAGTCTGGTGCTAGCGGTAGAGTCCAGCGGCTGGTGCCAGCGGTAGAGTCTGGTGCCAGCGGTAGAGTCTGGTGCCAGGCCAGGGGTAGAGTCTGGTGCCAGGCCAGGGGTAGAGTCTGGTGCCAGGCCAGGGGTAGAGTCTGGTGCCAGGCCAGGGGTAGAGTCTGGTGCCAGGCCAGGGGTAGAGTCTGGTGCCAGGCCAGGGGTAGAGTCTGGTGCCAGGCCAGGGGTAGAGTCTGGTGCCAGGCCAGGGGTAGAGTCTGGTGCCAGGCGGTAGAGTCTGGTGCCAGGCCAGGGGTAGAGTCTGGTGCCAGGCCAGGGGTAGAGTCTGGTGCCAGGCCAGGGGTAGAGTCTGGTGCCAGACCAGGGGTAGAGTCTGGTGCCAGGCCAGGGGTAGAGTCTGGTGCCAGGCCAGGGGTAGAGTCTGGTGCCAGGCCAGGGGTAGAGTCTGGTGCCGGCGGTAGGGTCCAGCGGCCGGTGTAACCAGTAAATTGGTCTGTATAGTTGGTGGATGATGACTACAACCATTGGATGGGAGTGAGTCTGGTTATTCTCTAGGTTGTGGCCATTGATCCTGCGGCGCTGATGGTGCAGTATGTGTACAGTGTGTGACTCCGCTCGCCCCAATATCTGCAGGATATTGCCCCCCTTACATTAGGACATCAGGGGGCGGGTGTGGGGGCCCCCCATCATCTGGTGTGACTGCCTGAGCTGCTTTCGGCCATCGTCCGGCCAGCCTGGTGCTTCGGCACAGATGTCTGCTGCCCCCCTGCTGCTTCATGCTCTGCTGCGATGCATCCTGGGACTTGTAGTGCTTACAGCAGGCGTTGTAGTAGTTGTGATCATTGCGTTATCTCCCACCGGAGCAGCGCTCTCATCCTCTGCTCTGTATCATGTCTTACACTCCAGTCACATCCAGAGCTGCATTCCTGATTCTGCAGGTGACATGCACTCCCACAATGCAATGCTGCATGCTAACTGGAAATCAGCAGAATTGTGAATACAGCTGTGGATTTCACCAGACTGTGATCATGTTTTGCACTCTAGAGCTGCATTCCTAATTCTGCAGGTTGCTCCTGGAAATACACTGGGATATATCTGCGCTCTCCCAGATCACACAATGCTTTGCTGTATGACTACATGAAATGAGCAGAATTGTGAGCGCAGCTCTGGCTGTGGCTGGAGCATAGCATAGTGATGGCAGCTCGCATGCACCCGGGGCTGTGCCGTTCCCTTCGGTTAGTGAAGGGGTTAAACACGTGTTGCTCTGTGGCTGCGGCGCGGGACTGCGGATTGATCGTCCTAATTGTTGTAACCGCGCGGTGAATTATTTATGAATATATTATCTGTAATGATACTTAAATCCGCCGGGAGAAGGAACAACAAAGCCTCGATATTTCCTTATCATCTGATCAAAGTCTCCACAAAGCCGAGCGCAGCGCAACCTCTCCGCTTAATGAGCGCGTCCCGCTACAAAGGAGCCGCCAGAGACAGCGCGCTCCCCCGGATGACCCCGCCATGACCACGGCTCACCACATGACATCACTCAGCCCCACGGCATTATGGGAACATACGGGCAGATTCCATCCACCAATGCACGGGGGGCCGCGACAAGTCAGGCGTCCTCCAATGGACCCTTCCAGGACTGGTCCGCTCGTCCTGTATGGAGCGGCTCCATCATCTGGAGTCACACATTCACTACATTGTTTTTCCATCATCTGTACATTCATTGCCCTCCATTATCTGTGTCAGTCTTCACTGCACTGCTGTCATTCTGCTCATGCATCAGGTGGTCCAGGATGAACAGGCATCCAGGACTCTGCCAGACAGATGAAACAAACCGACCAAGCGCAAACAAAGAGTGACAATGAGGGGTGTGACAATGAGGGGTGTGACAATGAGGGGTGTGACAATGACCGGTGTGACAATGAGGGGTGTGACAATGACCGGTGTGACAATGACGGGTGTGACAAAGGGTGTGACAATAAGCAGTGTGACAAGGGGTGTGACGATAAGGGGTGTGACAATGAGGGATGTGACAATGAGGGATGTGACAATGAGGGATGTGACAATGAGGGATGTGACAATGAGTGGTGTGACAATGAGGGGTTGACAATGAGTGGTGTGACAATAACCGGTGTGACAATGAGGGATGTGACGATAAGCGGTGTGACAAAGGGTGTGACGATAAGGGGTGTGACAATAAGGGGTGTGACGATAAGGGGTGTGACAATAAGGGGTGTGACAATAAGGGGTGTGACAATAAGGGGTGTGACAATAAGGGGTGTGACGATAAGGGGTGAGACAATAAGGGGTGTGACGATAAGGGGTGTGACAATAAGGGGTGTGACAATAAGGGGTGTGACGATAAGGGGTGTGACGATAAGGGGTGTGACGATAAGGGGTGTGACAATAAGGGGTGAGACAATAAGGGGTGTGACGATAAGGGGTATGACGATAAGGGGTGAGACGATAAGGGGTGTGACGATAAGGGATGTGACAATAAGGGGTGTGACAATAAGGGGTGTGACAATAAGGTATGTGACAATAAGGGGGGGTGACAAGGTATGTGACAATAAGGGGGGTGACAATAAGGGGTGTGACAATGAGGGGTGTGACAATGAGGGGTGTGACAATAACCGGTGTGACAATGAGGGATGTGACGATAAGCGGTGTGACAAGGGGTGTGACGATAAGGGGTGTGACGATAAGGGGTGAGACAATAAGGGGGGTGACAATAAAGGGGGTGACAATAAGGGGTGTGACAATAAGGTATGTGACAATAAGGTATGTGACAATAAGGGGGGTGACAATAAGGGGGGTGACAATAAGGGGGGTGACAATAACCGGTGTGACAATAAGGGGTGTGACAATAAGTGGTGTGACAATGAGGGATGTGACAATAAGGGATGTGACAATAAGGTATGTGACAATAAGGGGGTTGACAATAAGGGCGGTGACAATAAGGGGGTGACAAGGTATGTGACAATAAGGGGTGTGACAATAACCGGTGTGACAATAAGGGGTGTGACAATAAGGGGTGTGACAATGAGGGGTGTGACAATGAGGGGTGTGACAATGAGGGGTGTGACAATGAGGGGTGTGACAATGAGGGGTGTGACAATGAGGGGTGTGACAATGAGGGGTGTGACAATGAGTGGTGTGACAATAACCGGTGTGACAATGAGGGATGTGACGATAAGCAGTGTGACAAGCGGTGTGACGATAAGGGGTGAGACGATAAGGGGTGAGACAATAAGGGGTGTGACAATAAGGGGTGTGACAATAAGGGGTGTGACAATAAGGGATGGGACGATAAGGGGTGAGACAATAAGGGATTGGACGATAAGGGGTGAGACAATAAGGGGGGGTGACAATAAGGGGTGAGACAATAAGGGGGGGTGACAATAAGGGGGGGTGACAATAAGGGGTGAGACAATAAGGGATGGGACGATAAGGGGTGAGACAATAAGGGGTGAGACAATAAGGGATTGGACGATAAGGGATGTGACAATAAGGGGTGTGACAATAAGGGGTGTGACAATAAGTGGTGTGACAATAAGGGGTGTGACAATAAGGGGTGTGACAATAAGGGGTGTGACAATGAGGGGTGTGACAATGAGGGGTGTGACAATGAGGGGTGTGACAATGAGGGGTGTGACAATGAGGGGTGTGACAATGAGGGGTGTGACAATAACCGGTGTGACAATGAGGGATGTGACGATAAGCGGTGTGACGATAAGGGGTGTGACGATAAGGGGTGTGACGATAAGGGGTGTGACGATAAGGGGTGTGACGATAAGGGGTGTGAAAATAAGGGGGGTGACAATAAGGGATGTGACAATAAGGGGTGTGACAATAAGGGGTGAGACAATAAGGGGTGTGACAATAACCGGTGTGACAATGAGGGATGTGACGATAGAGGTGTGACAATAAGGGGTGAGACAATAAGGGATGGGACGATAAGGGATGTGACAATAAGGGGTGAGACAAGGGGTGAGACAATAACCGGTGTGACAATAAGGGGTGAGACAATAAGGGGGGTGACAATAAGGGGTGTGACAATAAGGTATGTGACAAATAGGGGTGTGACAATAAGCGGTGTGACAATAAGGAATGTGACAATACCAAACATTACGCTCTATAGTATAATGATGCCGTTCCTCTATTATACCTCCTGGAAATGTATTACTACCTGCTGGCCTGTATTACATGGGGGCGTGACTCTGCCACAGGAACACTGGCCAATCAGAGCTGACTTATAAGGACACACCCCTTTAACAATAATAATGGTAACACCCAGTTGCTAATTTTTCATTGAATTTCTTAGCGGGTTAATAGAGAAACCACAAAACAAAGATTTAGAAGGAAAAAGTCCCAGGGATGTAAGAAATTACTAGACAGACATACACTGGCATGCAAAAGTCTGTGCACCCCTGGTCAAATTCCTGTTATTGTGAACAGTTAAGCTGAAGATGAAATGATCTTTAAAGGCAGAAAGTTACAGAGGACACGTTTCCATTGTATTTTAGGCAAAAATATTATGTTCATGTTTTACATTTTCCAATTAACTTAAAAGTAAAATGTGCCAATGCAAAAGTTTGTGCACCCTGCATGGTTAGTAGCTCCCCCTTTAGCAGAATCACAGCTTGTAAACGCTTTTTGTTTTAGCCAAAAGTCTCAATTCTTGTTTGAGTGATTTTCCTTCATTCTTCCTTGGAGACGTCTTCCAGTTCTGTGAGATTCCTGGCTCGTCTTGCATGCTCTGCTCTTCCTTGGAGACGTCTTCTAGTTCTGTGAAATTCCTGGCTCGTCTTCCATGCTCTGCTCTTCCTTGGAGACGTCTTCCAGTTCTGTCAGATTCCTGGCTCGTCTTCCATGCTCTGCTCTTCCTTGGAGATGTCTTCCAGTTCTGTCAGATTCCTGGCTCGTCTTCCATGCTCTGCTCTTCCTTGGAGACGTCTTCCAGTTCTCTGAGATTCCTGGCTTGTCTTCCATGCTCTGCTCTTCCTTGGAGACGTCTTCCAGTTCTCTGAGATTCCTGGCTCGTCTTGCATGCACTGCTCTTCCTTGGAGACGTCTTCCAGTTCTCTGAGATTCCTGGATCATCTTGCATGCACTGCTCTTCCGTGGAGGCGTCTTCCAGTTCTGAGAGATTCCTGGCTTGTCTTGCATGCATTGCTCTTCCTTGGAGATGTCTTCCATTTCTGTGAGATTCCTGGCTTGTCTTGCATGCTCTGCTCTTCCTTGGAGACGTCTTCCAGTTCTGTGAGATTCCTGGCTTGTCTTGCATGCTCTGCTCTTCCTTGGAGACGTCTTCCAGTTCTCTGAGATTCCTGGCTCGTCTTGCATGCACTGCTCTTCCTTGGAGACGTCTTCCAGTTCTCTGAGATTCCTGGATCATCTTGCATGCACTGCTCTTCCGTGGAGGCGTCTTCCAGTTCTGAGAGATTCCTGGCTTGTCTTGCATGCATTGCTCTTCCTTGGAGATGTCTTCCATTTCTGTGAGATTCCTGGCTTGTCTTGCATGCTCTGCTCTTCCTTGGAGACGTCTTCCAGTTCTGTGAGATTCCTGGCTTGTCTTGCATGCTCTGCTCTTCCTTGGAGACGTCTTCCAGTTCTGTGAGATTCCTGGCTCGTCTTGCATGCTCTGCTCTTCCTTGGAGACGTCTTCCAGTTCTGTGAGATTCCTGGTTTGTCTTGCATGCTCTGCTCTTCCTTGGAGACGTCTTCCAGTTCTGTGAGATTCCTGGTTTGTCTTGCATGCTCTGCTCTTCCTTGGAGACGTCTTCCAGTTCTGTGAGATTCCTGGTTTGTCTTGCATGCTCTGCTCTTCCTTGGAGACGTCTTCCAGTTCTGTGAGATTCCTGGCACATCTTTGCTCTGTTCATTTGAGGTCTCACCACAGATTTTCAATGATGTACAGATCAGGGGACTGTGAGGCCATTGTAAAACCTTCATCTTGCGCCCTTTAAAGTCGTCTATTGTGGATTTTGATGTGTGTTTAGGATCATTAGCCATCCTCTCTTCTCCTTTCTTCTCCTCTTTCCTCCTCTTCTCCTCTCTTCTCTTTTCTTCCTCTTTTCTCCTCTTTTCTCCTTCAGCTATTTTACAGATGGTGTTATATTTGTATCAAGAATTTGTTAGAATTTCATTGGATCCATTGCTCGCTTTATCCATGAAATGTTCCCTGTGCCATTGGATGCAACACAACCCCAAAGCATGATTGATCCACCCTCATGCTTAACGGTTGGCGTGATGTTCTTTTCCTGAAATTCTGCACCCTTTTTTCGCCACACATACCTTTGATCATTGTGGCCATACACTTCTATTTTAACCTCATCGGTCCACAGGACTTGTTCCCAGAATGCACCAGGCTTGATAAGATGTTCTTCTGCAGACATCTGAGGCCGAATTTTTTGGTGAGGACGCAGGAGATGTTTTCTTCTGATGACTCTTCCATGAAGGCCATATTTGTGCAGGTGTCTCTGAACAGTAGAACAATGTACCACAACTCCAGAGCCTGATAAATCTTCCTGAAGGTCTTTTGCAGTCGGGCTGGGGCTCTGATTTGCCTCTAGCAATCCTACCAGCAGCTCTCACAGAAAATTTGCTGTAAAAAAGCTGAAGTTGAAAAGAGACTAGAGAATGGCTTCTACAAATGGATAATGATCGCAAACACACGTCAAAATCCACGCAGAAGGAGAGGGAGCGGACTGCCCACATAGGAGGAAACGGACTGCACCCCACAGGAGGGAGCGGACTGCCCACACAGGAGGAAATGGACTGCGCCCCACAGGAGGGAGCGGACTGCGCCCCACAGGAGGGAGCGGACTGCGCCCCACAGGAGGGAGCGGACTGCGCCCCACAGGAGGGAGCGGACTGCGCCCCACAGGAGGGAGCGGACTGCGCCCCACAGGAGGGAGCGGACTGCGCCCCACGAGAGGGAGCGGACTGCGCCCCACGGGAGGGAGCGGACTGCGCCCCACGGGAGGGAGCGGACTGCGCCCCACGGGAGGGAGCGGACTGCGCCCCACGGGAGGGAGCGGACTGCGCCCCACGGGAGGGAGCGGACTGCGCCCCACGGGAGGGAGCGGACTGCGCCCCACGGGAGGGAGCGGACTGCGCCCCACGGGAGGGAGCGGACTGCCCACACAGGAGGAAATGGACTGCGCCGCACGGGAGGGAGCGGACTGCGCCCCACGGGAGGGAGCGGACTGCGCCCCACGGGAGGGAGCGGACCGCGCCGTACAGGAGGGAGCGGACCGTGCCGTACAGGAGGGAGCGGACCGTGCCGTACAGGAGGGAGCGGACCGTGCCGTACAGGAGGGAGCGGACCGCGCCGCACAGGAGGGAGCGGACTGCGCCGCACAGGAGGGAGCGGACTGCCCACACAGGAGGAAAGGACTGCGCCCCACAGGAGGGAGCGGACTGCGCCCCACAGGAGGGAGCGGACTGCGCCCCACAGGAGGGAGCGGACTGCGCCCCACGAGAGGGAGCGGACTGCGCCCCACGGGAGGGAGCGGACTGCGCCCCACGGGAGGGAGCGGACTGCGCCCCACGGGAGGGAGCGGACTGCGCCCCACGGGAGGGAGCGGACTGCGCCCCACGGGAGGGAGCGGACTGCGCCCCACGGGAGGGAGCGGACTGCGCCCCACGGGAGGGAGCGGACTGCCCACACAGGAGGAAAGGGACTGCGCCGCACGGGAGGGAGCGGACTGCGCCCCACGGGAGGGAGCGGACTGCGCCCCACGGGAGGGAGCGGACCGCGCCGTACAGGAGGGAGCGGACCGCGCCGTACAGGAGGGAGCGGACCGTGCCGTACAGGAGGGAGCGGACCGTGCCGTACAGGAGGGAGCGGACTGCGCCGCACAGGAGGGAGCGGACTGCGCCGCACAGGAGGGAGCAGACTGCGCCGCACAGGAGGGAGCGGACTGCGCCGCACAGGAGGGAGCAGACTGCGCCACACAGGAGGGAGCGGACTGCGCCGCACAGGAGGGAGCGGACTGCGCCACACAGGAGGGAGCGGACTGCGCCGCACAGGAGGGAGCGGACTGCGCCCCACAGGAGGGAGCACAGATGTCAAGTCATGGGACTTTCAGCATACACTGCGCTTTCCTCCTGTTCCGTCCGCAGTCGCCGTTTTCTCGTCATCATTACTAATTAGACATTTCTATAGATTTCTCTCAGAATTGTAACATTTTTTGTGGCCGCAGGTTCAAAGCTGTGAAATGTGTAAGAGCTAATCCCGGGCATCAAATCGCTGCCATCGCCCCTGAGGGTAATCTGCGCGCCCCTCCTGCTGCCAGCACGGCAGAATGTCTGGAACGTCCTCCTCCGATCCGGTCCCCCGATCTCCCTGGTCCCGCTCTGGCCTCCGCCTTTCATCTGCGTTTTATTTTGGCCGGGACACGGGGTCTTTGATGGCCATGCCAGGACGCGTCTGCAGGAAGGGGCAACGGGGCCACTGGGGGCTGGGACCAGGTGCCACATGGACTGCGACTTCTCTTTATTCCTCAGATAAGATGATAACGGCCATTAATGAAGACGACCGGAGGAATGCGATGGCGGAGATGTCGTTGTGCCAATATCTGCACATCACCCGGCGGATCAAAGGCACAAACCTCCATAAATAAGATTATATCATCAGAAACTCAGGAAAGCAGCGGCATTGTACCACAGACTGGCACTGCCCGCATTGTACCACAGACTGGCGCTGTCCACATTGTACCACAGACTGGCGCTGTCCGCATTGTACCACAGACTGGCGCTCTCCACATTGTACCACAGACTGGCGCTGCCCGCATTGTACCACAGACTGGCGCTGTCCACATTGTACCACAGACTGGGGCTGCCCGCATTGTACCACAGACTGGCGCTGTCCACATTGTACCACAGACTGGCGCTGTCCGCATTGTACCACAGACTGGCGCTCTCCACATTGTACCACAGACTGGCGCTGTCCGCATTGTACCACAGACTGGCGCTGCCCGCATTGTACCACAGACTGGCGCTGTCCACATTGTACCACAGACTGGCGCTGTCCGCATTGTACCACAGACTGGCGCTCTCCACATTGTACCACAGACTGGCGCTGCCCGCATTGTACCACAGACTGGCGCTGTCCACATTGTACCACAGACTGGGGCTGCCCGCATTGTACCACAGACTGGCGCTGTCCACATTGTACCACAGACTGGCGCTGTCCGCATTGTACCACAGACTGGCGCTCTCCACATTGTACCACAGACTGGCGCTGTCCGCATTGTACCACAGACTGGCGCTGCCCGCATTGTACCACAGACTGGCGCTGTCCGCATTGTACCACAGACTGGCGCTGCCCGCATTGTACCACAGACTGGCGCTCTCCGCATTATACCACAGACTGGCGCTGTCCGCATTGTACCACAGACTGGCGCTGTCCGCATTGTACCACAGACTGGCGCTGCCCGCATTGTACCACAGACTGGCGCTGTCCGCATTGTACCACAGACTGGCGCTGCCCGCATTGTACCACAGACTGGCGCTCTCCGCATTATACCACAGACTGGCGCTCTCCGCATTATACCACAGACTGGCGCTGCCTGCATTGTACCACAGACTGGCGCTCTCCGCATTATACCACAGACTGGCGCTGTCCGCATTGTACCACAGACTGGCGCTGCCCGCATTGTACCACAGACTGGCGCTGTCCACATTGTACCACAGACTGGGGCTGCCCGCATTGTACCACAGACTGGCGCTGTCCACATTGTACCACAGACTGGCGCTGTCCGCATTGTACCACAGACTGGCGCTCTCCACATTGTACAACAGACTGGCGCTGTCCGCATTGTACCACAGACTGGCGCTGCCCGCATTGTACCACAGACTGGCGCTGTCCGCATTGTACCACAGACTGGCGCTGCCCGCATTGTACCACAGACTGGCGCTCTCCGCATTATACCACAGACTGGCGCTGTCCGCATTGTACCACAGACTGGCGCTGCCTGCATTGTACCACAGACTGGCGCTCTCCGCATTATACCACAGACTGGCGCTGTCCGCATTGTACCACAGACTGGCGCTCTCCGCATTGTACCACAGACTGGCGCTGCCCGCATTGTACCACAGACTGGCGCTGCCCGCATTGTACCACAGACTGGCGCTGCCCGCATTGTACCACAGACTGGCGCTGCCCGCATTGTACCACAGACTAGCGCTGTCCGCATTGTACCACAGACTGGCGCTGCCCGCATTGTACCACAGACTGGAGCTGTCCGCATTGTACCACAGACTGGAGCTGTCCGCATTGTACCACAGACTGGCGCTGTCCGCATTGTACCACAGACTGGCGCTGTCCGCATTGTACCACAGACTGGCGCTGTCCGCATTGTACCACAGACTGGAGCTGTCCGCATTGTACCACAGACTGGCGCTGTCCGCATTGTACCACAGACTGGGGCTGTCCACATTGTACCACAGACTGGCGCTCTCCGCATTATACCACAGACTGGCTCTGTCCGCATTGTACCACAGACTGGCGCTGCCTGCATTGTACCACAGATTAGCGCTGCCTGCATTGTACCACAGATTGGCGCTCTCCGCATTATACCACAGACTGGCGCTGTCCGCATTGTACCACAGACTGGCGCTGTCCGCATTGTACCACAGACTGGCGCTGTCCGCATTGTACCACAGACTGGCGCTGCCCGCATTGTACCACAGACTGGCGCTGTCCGCATTGTACCACAGACTGGGGCTGTCCGCATTGTACCACAGACTGGCGTTCTCCGCATTGTACCACAGACTGGCACTGTCCGCATTGTACCACAGACTGGCGTTCTCCGCATTATACCACAGACTGGCACTGCTCGCATTGTACCACAGACTGGCGCTGCCCGCATTGTACCACAGACTGGCGCTGCCCGCATTGTACCACAGACTGGCGCTGCCCGCATTGTACCACAGACTGGCGCTGTCCGCATTGTACCACAGACTGGCGCTGTCCGCATTGTACCACAGACTGGCGCTGTCCGCATTGTACCACAGACTGGCGCTGTCCGCATTGTACCACAGACTGGCACTGCCTGCATTGTACCACAGACTGGCGCTGTCCGCATTGTACCACAGACTGGCGCTGTCCGCATTGTACCACAGACTGGCGCTGCCCGGATTGTACCACAGACTGTCGCTGCCCGCATTGTACCACAGACTGGAGCTGTCCACATTGTACCACAGACTGGCGCTGTCCGCATTGTACCACAGACTGGCGCTGCCCGCATTGTACCACAGACTGGCACTGCCCGCATTGTACCACAGACTGGTGCTCTTCGCATTGTACCACAGACTGGCGCTGTCCGCATTGTACCACAGACTGGCGCTGTCCGCATTGTACCACAGACTGGCGCTGCTCGCATTGTACCACAGACTGGCGCTGTCCGCATTGTACCACAGACTGGTGCTGCCCGCATTGTACCACAGACTGCCCGCATTGTACCACAGACTGGTGCTGCCCGCATTGTACCACAGACTGGTGCTGCCCGCATTGTACCACTTACTGGCACTGCCCGCATTGTACCACAGACTGGCGCTGCCCGCATTGTACCACAGACTGGCGCTGCCCGCATTGTACCACAGACTGGCGCTGTCCGCATTGTACCACAGACTGGCGCTGTCCGCATTGTACCACAGACTGGCGCTGTCCGCATTGTACCACAGACTGGGGCTGCCCGCATTGTACCACAGACTGGGGCTGCCCGCATTGTACCACAGACTGGCGCTGTCCGCATTGTACCACAGACTGGGGCTGCCCGCATTGTACCACAGACTGGAGCTGCCCGCATTGTACCACAGACTGGGGCTGCCCGCATTATACCACAGACTGGTGCTGTCCGCATTGTACCACAGACTGGTGCTGTCCGCATTGTACCACAGACTGGCGCTGCCCGCATTGTACCACAGACTGGCGCTGCCCGCATTGTACCACAGACTGGGGCTGCCCGCATTATACCACAGACTGGTGCTGCCCGCATTATACCACAGACTGGCGCTGCCCGCATTGTACCACAGACTGGCGCTGCCCGCATTGTACCACAGACTGGCGCTGTCCGCATTGTACCACAGACTGGGGCTGTCCGCATTGTACCACAGACTGGCGTTCTCCGCATTGTACCACAGACTGGCACTGTCCGCATTGTACCACAGACTGGCGTTCTCCGCATTATACCACAGACTGGCACTGCTCGCATTGTACCACAGACTGGCGCTGCCCGCATTGTACCACAGACTGGCGCTGCCCGCATTGTACCACAGACTGGCGCTGCCCGCATTGTACCACAGACTGGCGCTGCCCGCATTGTACCACAGACTGGCGCTGTCCGCATTGTACCACAGACTGGCGCTGTCCGCATTGTACCACAGACTGGCGCTGTCCGCATTGTACCACAGACTGGCACTGCCTGCATTGTACCACAGACTGGCGCTGTCCGCATTGTACCACAGACTGGCGCTGTCCACATTGTACCACAGACTGGCGCTGTCCGCATTGTACCACAGACTGGCGCTGCCCGCATTGTACCACAGACTGGCACTGCCCGCATTGTACCACAGACTGGTGCTCTTCGCATTGTACCACAGACTGGCGCTGTCCGCATTGTACCACAGACTGGCGCTGTCCGCATTGTACCACAGACTGGCGCTGCTCGCATTGTACCACAGACTGGCGCTGTCCGCATTGTACCACAGACTGGTGCTGCCCGCATTGTACCACAGACTGCCCGCATTGTACCACAGAATGGTGCTGCTCGCATTGTACCACAGACTGGTGCTGCCCGCATTGTACCACTTATTGGCACTGCCCGCATTGTACCACAGACTGGCGCTGCCCGCATTGTACCACAGACTGGCGCTGCCCGCATTGTACCACAGACTGGCGCTGTCCGCATTGTACCACAGACTGGCGCTGTCCGCATTGTACCACAGACTGGGGCTGCCCGCATTGTACCACAGACTGGGGCTGCCCGCATTGTACCACAGACTGGCGCTGCCCGCATTGTACCACAGACTGGCGCTGTCCGCATTGTACCACAGACTGGCGCTGTCCGCATTGTACCACAGACTGGCGCTGTCCGCATTGTACCACAGACTGGCGCTGTCCGCATTGTACCACAGACTGGCACTGCCTGCATTGTACCACAGACTGGCGCTGTCCGCATTGTACCACAGACTGGCGCTGTCCGCATTGTACCACAGACTGGCGCTGCCCGGATTGTACCACAGACTGTCGCTGCCCGCATTGTACCACAGACTGGAGCTGTCCACATTGTACCACAGACTGGCGCTGTCCGCATTGTACCACAGACTGGCGCTGCCCGCATTGTACCACAGACTGGCGCTGTCCGCATTGTACCACAGACTGGCGCTGTCCGCATTGTACCACAGACTGGCGCTGTCCGCATTGTACCACAGACTGGCGCTGTCCGCATTGTACCACAGACTGGCACTGCCTGCATTGTACCACAGACTGGCGCTGTCCACATTGTACCACAGACTGGCGCTGTCCACATTGTACCACAGACTGGCGCTGTCCGCATTGTACCACAGACTGGCGCTGCCCGCATTGTACCACAGACTGGCACTGCCTGCATTGTACCACAGACTGGCGCTGTCCGCATTGTACCACAGACTGGCGCTGTCCACATTGTACCACAGACTGGCGCTGTCCGCATTGTACCACAGACTGGCGCTGCCCGCATTGTACCACAGACTGGCACTGCCCGCATTGTACCACAGACTGGTGCTCTTCGCATTGTACCACAGACTGGCGCTGTCCGCATTGTACCACAGACTGGCGCTGTCCGCATTGTACCACAGACTGGCGCTGTCCGCATTGTACCACAGACTGGCGCTGCTCGCATTGTACCACAGACTGGCGCTGTCCGCATTGTACCACAGACTGGTGCTGCCCGCATTGTACCACAGACTGCCCGCATTGTACCACAGAATGGTGCTGCTCGCATTGTACCACAGACTGGTGCTGCCCGCATTGTACCACTTATTGGCACTGCCCGCATTGTACCACAGACTGGCGCTGCCCGCATTGTACCACAGACTGGCGCTGCCCGCATTGTACCACAGACTGGCGCTGTCCGCATTGTACCACAGACTGGCGCTGTCCGCATTGTACCACAGACTGGCGCTGTCCGCATTGTACCACAGACTGGGGCTGCCCGCATTGTACCACAGACTGGGGCTGCCCGCATTGTACCACAGACTGGCGCTGTCCGCATTGTACCACAGACTGGGGCTGCCCGCATTGTACCACAGACTGGAGCTGCCCGCATTGTACCACAGACTGGGGCTGCCCGCATTGTACCACAGACTGGTGCTGTCCGCATTGTACCACAGACTGGTGCTGTCCGCATTGTACCACAGACTGGCGCTGCCCGCATTGTACCACAGACTGGCGCTGCCCGCATTGTACCACAGACTGGGGCTGCCCGCATTATACCACAGACTGGTGCTGCCCGCATTATACCACAGACTGGCGCTGCCCGCATTGTACCACAGACTGGCGCTGCCCGCATTGTACCACAGACTGGCGCTGTCCGCATTGTACCACAGACTGGCGCTGTCCGCATTGTACCACAGACTGGCGCTGTCCGCATTGTACCACAGACTGGCGCTGTTCGCATTGTACCACAGACTGGCGCTGTCCGCATTGTACCACAGACTGGCGCTGTTCGCATTGTACCACAGACTGGCGCTGTCCGCATTGTACCACAGACTGGCGCTGTCCGCATTGTACCACAGACTGGCGCTGTTCGCATTGTACCACAGACTGGCGCTGTCCGCATTGTACCACAGACTGGCGCTGTCCGCATTGTACCACAGACTGGCGCTGCCCGCATTGTACCACAGACTGGCGCTGTCCGCATTGTACCACAGACTGGCGCTGTCCGCATTATACCACAGTCTGGCGCTGCCCGCATTGTACCACAGACTGGCGCTGTCCGCATTGTACCACAGACTGGCGCTGCCCGCATTATACCACAGACTGGCGCTGTCCGCATTGTACCACAGACTGGCGCTGCCCGCATTGTACCACAGACTGGCGCTCTCCGCATTGTACCACAGACTGGCGCTGCCCGCATTGTACCACAGACTGGGGCTGCCCGCATTATACCACAGACTGGCGCTGCCCGCATTATACCACAGACTGGCGCTGCCCGCATTGTACCACAGACTGGCGCTGTCCGCATTGTACCACAGACTGGCGCTGTCCGCATTGTACCACAGACTGGCGCTGTCCGCATTGTACCACAGACTGGCGCTGTCCGCATTATACCACAGACTGGCGCTGTCCGCATTGTACCACAGACTGGCGCTGTCCGCATTATACCACAGTCTGGCGCTGCCCGCATTGTACCACAGACTGGCGCTGTCCGCATTGTACCACAGACTGGCGCTGCCCGCATTATACCACAGACTGGCGCTGTCCGCATTGTACCACAGACTGGTGCTGCCCGCATTGTACCACAGACTGGCGCTCTCCGCATTGTACCACAGACTGGCGCTGCCCGCATTGTACCACAGACTGGGGCTGCCCGCATTATACCACAGACTGGCGCTGCCCGCATTATACCACAGACTGGCGCTGCCCGCATTGTACCACAGACTGGCGCTGTCCGCATTGTACCACAGACTGGCGCTGTCCGCATTGTACCACAGACTGGCGCTGTCCGCATTGTACCACAGACTGGCGCTGTCCGCATTGTACCACAGACTGGGGCTGCCCGCATTGTACCACAGACTGGCGCTGTCCGCATTGTACCACAGACTGGCGCTGTCCGCATTGTACCACAGACTGGCGCTGTCCGCATTGTACCACAGACTGGCGCTGTCCGCATTGTACCACAGACTGGCGCTGTCCGCATTGTACCACAGACTGGTGCTGTCCGCATTATACCACAGACTGGCACTGCCCGCATTGTACCACAGACTGCCCGCATTGTACCACAGACTGGCGGTGTCCGCATTGTACCACAGACTGGCACTGCCCGCATTGTACCACAGACTGGCGCTCTCCGCATTGTACCACAGACTGGCGCTCTCCGCATTGTACCACAGACTGGCGCTCTCCGCATTGTATCACAGACTGGCGCTGTCCGCATTGTACCACAGACTGGGGCTGTCCGCATTGTACCACAGACTGGCGCTGTCCGCATTGTACCACAGACTGGCGCTGCTCGCATTGTACCACAGACTGGCGCTCTCCGCATTGTACCACAGACTGGCGCTGCCCGCATTGTACCACAGACTGGCACTGCCCACATTGTACCACAGACTGGTGCTCTCCGCATTGTACCACAGACTGGCGCTGTCCGCATTGTACCACAGACTGGCGCTGCTCGCATTGTACCACAGACTGGCGCTGTCCGCATTGTACCACAGACTGGCGCTGCCCGCATTATACCACAGACTGGCGCTGTCCGCATTGTACCACAGACTGGCGCTGTCCGCATTATACCACAGACTGGCGCTGCCCGCATTGTACCACAGACTGGCGCTGTCCGCATTGTACCACAGACTGGCGCTGCCCGCATTATACCACAGACTGGCGCTGTCCGCATTGTACCACAGACTGGCGCTGTCCGCATTGTACCACAGACTGGCGCTGCTCGCATTGTACCACAGACTGGCGCTGTCCGCATTGTACCACAGACTGGCGCTGCCCGCATTGTACCACAGACTGGCGCTGCCCGCATTATACCACAGACTGGCGCTGTCCGCATTGTACCACAGACTGGCGCTGTCCGCATTATACCACAGACTGGCGCTGCCCGCATTGTACCACAGACTGGCGCTGCCCGCATTGTATCACAGACTGGCGCTGCCCGCATTGTACCACAGACTGGCGCTGCCCGCATTGTACCACAGACTGGCGCTGTCCTCATTGTACCACAGACTGGCGCTGTCCGCATTGTACCACAGACTGGCGCTGTCCGCATTGTACCACAGACTGGCGCTGCTCGCATTGTACCACAGACTGGCGCTGTCCGCATTGTACCACAGACTGGCGCTGCCCGCATTGTACCACAGACTGGCGCTGCCCGCATTATACCACAGACTGGCGCTGTCCGCATTGTACCACAGACTGGCGCTGTCCGCATTATACCACAGACTGGCGCTGCCCGCATTGTACCACAGACTGGCGCTGCCCGCATTGTATCACAGACTGGCGCTGCCCGCATTGTACCACAGACTGGCGCTGCCCGCATTGTACCACAGACTGGCGCTGTCCTCATTGTACCACAGACTGGCGCTGTCCGCATTGTACCACAGACTGGTGCTCTCCGCATTGTACCACAGACTGGAGCTGCCCGCATTGTACCACAGACTGGCGCTCTCCGCATTGTACCACAGACTGGCGCTGCCCGCATTGTACCACAGACTGGCGCTGTCCGCATTGTACCACAGACTGGCGCTGCCCGCATTGTACCACAGACTGGCGCTGCCCGCATTATACCACAGACTGGAGCTGCCCGCATTGTACCACAGACTGGCGCTGTCCGCATTGTACCACAGACTGGCGCTGTCCACATTGTACCACAGACTGGCGCTCTCCGCATTGTACCACAGACTGGCGCTGCCCGCATTGTACCACAGACTGGCGCTGTCCGCATTGTACCACAGACTGGCGCTGCCCGCATTATACCACAGACTGGCGCTGTCCGCATTGTACCACAGACTGGCGCTGTCCGCATTGTACCACAGACTGGAGCTGCCCGCATTGTACCACAGACTGGCGCTGTCCGCATTGTACCACAGACTGGCGCTGTCCGCATTGTACCACAGACTGGCGCTGTCCACATTGTACCACAGACTGGTGCTGCCCGTGCCTCTGATGCGGCCTGCAGTGTAAAGAATGGCGGCTTTCATTCTGGTTGATCCAGGGCGATGCCTATAAACGTGTATTGTTCCTGTATCTTCCAGTCTGTACTAATAAGCAGCAATAAACATCTTTATATAAATGGAAAAAAGCTTCCATGCTTTACACTGCAGGCTGCATCCAGTGTAGAATATATACAGGTTTTATGTTCTTCATTCCCCGCATTTATCTATTATGACGTCGCTCCGACTCCACACAACGACAGCGCAGAATACGAGGCGATATTACGGGGCCGGCCCCTCCCCAGACCTGAAGGGGTTAAATATCAGCGCGTTCTTTTGTCTGGATTACAATGCCTTTATCTTCAGTGTAATTAATTCTTCCTCCATCGAGGGCGGCTGAAGGTCACTTTCTGTAGGATTTAATTAGTGCGCGGGTCTGGGGCGCGGAGGGCGCGGTAATTATTGGGTTTTTCTCACTGTTTTCATTAATTGTTGTTGTTTAGGATTTTCTCTAATTAACGTCTGCGATTCTTCGTGTTTCCGCCGATTCTCCCCTCATCCGTTCTGTCCTTAATCCCCAGAGTTTCCTCATCTGCAAATCAGATGAGAGGCAGAAAAGACGAGCGGCGCGGCCTCCATGACAAGCGCCGCTCATCCTCCTCTCCGCCCGGGGCGACGGCGCCGAGTCACATCGCACCCCCAAACTACAGCCGGCAACATGAAAAGAAACAACAATCACAATGCAGCAAAAACGCCTCCGACACCGAGCGCCCCCCAGCGAGAATACACAGCAGCCCCCCCAGCGAGAATACACAGCAGCCCCCCCAGCGAGAATACACAGCAGCCCCCCCAGCGAGAATACACAGCAGCCCCCCCAGCGAGAATACACAGCAGCCCCCCCAGCGAGAATACACAACAGCCCCCCCAGCGAGAATACACAGCAGCCCCCCCAGCGAGAATACACAGCAGCCCCCCCAGCGAGAATACACAGCAGCCCCCCCAGCGAGAATACACAACAGCCCCCCCAGCGAGAATACACAGCAGCCCCCCCAGCGAGAATACACAGCAGCCCCCCCAGCGAGAAATACACAGCAGCCCCCCCCGCGAGAATACACAGCAGCCCCCCCCAGCGAGAATACACAGCAGCCCCCCCAGCGAGAATACACAGCAGGCCCCCCAGCGAGAATACACAACAGCCCCCCCAGCGAGAATACACAACAGCCCCCCCAGCGAGAATACACAGCAGCCCCCCCAGCGAGAATACACAGCAGCCCCCCCAGCGAGAATACACAACAGCCCCCCCAGCGAGAATACACAGCAGCCCCCCCAGCGAGAATACACAGCAGCCCCCCCAGCGAGAATACACAGCAGCCCCCCCAGCGAGAATACACAGCAGCCCCCCCAGCGAGAATACACAGCAGCCCCCCCAGCGAGAATACACAGCAGCCCCCCCAGCGAGAATACACAGCAGCCCCCCCAGCGAGAATACACAGCAGCCCCCCCCAGCGAGAATACACAACAGCCCCCCCAGCGAGAATACACAGCAGCCCCCCCAGCGAGAATACACAGCAGCCCCCCAGCGAGAATACACAACAGCCCCCCCAGCGAGAATACACAACAGCCCCCCCAGCGAGAATACACAGCAGCCCCCCCAGCGAGAATACACAGCATCCCCCCCAGCGAGAATACACAGCAGCCCCCCCAGCGAGAATACACAGCAGCCCCCCCAGCGAGAATACACAGCAGCCCCCTCAGCGAGAAATACACAGCAGCCCCCCCAGCGAGAATACACAGCAGCCCCCCCAGCGAGAATACACAACAGCCCCCCCAGCGAGAATACACAGCAGCCCTCCCAGCGAGAATGCACAGCAGCCCCCCCCAGCGAGAATACACAACAGCCCCCCAGCGAGAATACACAGCAGCCCTCCCAGCGAGAATACACAGCAGCCCTCCCAGCGAGAATACACAGCAGGCCCCCAGCGAGAATACACAGCAGCCCCCCCAGCGAGAATACACAGCAGCCCCCCCAGCGAGAATACACAGCAGCCCCCCCAGCGAGAATACACAGCAGCCCTCCCAGCGAGAATACACAGCATCCCCCCCAGCGAGAATACACAGCAGCCCCCCCAGCGACAAATACACAGCAGCCCCCCCAGCGAGAATACACAGCAGCCCCCCCAGCGAGAAATACACAGCAGCCCCCCCAGCGAGAATACACAGCAGCCCCCCCAGCGAGAATACACAGCAGCCCCCCCCCAGCGAGAATACACAGCAGTCCCCCAGCGACAATACACAGCAGGCCCCCCAGCGAGAATACACACCAGGCCCCCCAGCGAGAATACACAGCAGCCCCCCCAGCGAGAATACACAGCAGCCCCCCCAGCGAGAATACACAGCAGGCCCCCCAGCAAGAATACACAGCAGCCCCCCCAGCGAGAATACACAGCAGCCCCCCCCAGCGAGAATACACAGCAGCCCCCCCCAGCGAGAATACACAGCAGCCCCCCCAGCGAGAATACACAGCAGCCCCCCAGCGAGAATACACAGCAGCCTCCCCCCCGCGAGAATACACAGCAGCCCCCCCCAGCGAGAATACACAGCAGCCCCCCCAGCGAGAATACACAGCAGGCCCCCAGCGAGAATACACAGCAGCCCTCCCAGCGAGAATACACAGCATCCCCCCCAGCGAGAATACACAGCAGCCCCCCCAGCGAGAATACACAGCAGCCCCCCCCAGCGAGAATACACAGCAGTCCCCCAGCGACAAATACACAGCAGTCCCCCAGCGACAAATACACAGCAGCCCCCCAGCGAGAATACACAGCAGGCCCCCCAGCGAGAATACACAGCAGCCCCCCCAGCGAGAATACACAGCAGCCCCCCCAGCGAGAATACACAGCAGCCCCCCCAGCGAGAATACACAGCAGGCCCCCCAGCGAGAATACACAGCAGCCCCCCCCAGCGAGAATACACAGCAGCCCCCCCCCAGCGAGAATACACAGCAGCCCCCCCCGCGAGAATACACAGCAGCCCCCCCCCAGCGAGAATACACAGCAGCCCCCCCAGCGACAAATACACAGCAGCCCCCCCCCAGCGAGAATACACAGCAGCCCCCCCAGCGACAAATACACAGCAGCCCCCCCAGCGAGAATACACAGCATCCCCCCCCGCGACAAATACACAGCATCCCCCCCAGCGACAAATACACAGCATCCCCCCCAGCGACAAATACACAGCAGCCCCCCCAGCGAGAATACACAGCATCCCCCCCAGCGACAAATACACAGCAGCCCCCCCAGCACCAAATACACAGCAGCCCCCCCAGCGAGAATACACAGCAGCCCCCCCAGCGAGAATACACAGCAGCCCCCCCCAGCGAGAATACACAGCAGCCCCCCCAGCGAGAATACACAGCAGCCCCCCCAGCGAGAATACACAGCAGCCCCCCCAGCGAGAATACACAGCAGCCCCCCCAGCGAGAATACACAGCAGCCCCCCCAGCGAGAATACACAGCAGCCCCCCCAGCGAGAATACACAGCAGCCCTCCCAGCGAGAATACACAGCAGCCCCCCCAGCGAGAATACACAGCAGCCCCCCCCAGCGAGAATACACAGCAGCCCCCCCAGCGAGAATACACAGCAGCCCCCCCAGCGAGAATAAACAGCAGGCCCCCCAGCGAGAATACACAGCAGCCCCCCCAGCGACAAATACACAGCAGCCCCCCCCGCGAGAATACACAGCAGCCCCCCCAGCGAGAATACACAGCAGGCCCCCCAGCGAGAATACACAGCAGCCCCCCCAGCGACAAATACACAGCAGGCCCCCCAGCGACACCCAGAAGCACAGTAGATACTGGATACATGCGGGAGCTCGGAATATGTGGAGTACACACAGGAGGGCGGTATATACAGGAATGTGGTATACAAGGGATACACGCGGGAGCACGGTATATACTGGACATGCAGGAATGCGGTATACACTGGATACACATGGGAGGGCAGTATATATGGGATACACGCAGGAGGGCGCGGTATATACAAGATACACGCAGGAGGGCGGTATATACAGGATACACGCAGGAGGGCGGTATATACTGGACATGCAGGAATGCGGTATACACTGGATACACACGGGAGGGCAGTATATATGGGATACACGCAGGAGGGCGGTA